>NC_092157.1:6470657-6615657 GCF_045791955.1 Oncorhynchus clarkii lewisi
TTCACACATGGAGTTATCGTTGCACTACGGGGGACTGATTCATCATCCATCCAATAACTGACGAGACATGATGTCGAGTTGACATGCACATTGTAAATGGCTTCACCTTTGAGATTTAAAATTACTTTTATTTGTGTGTGTTAAAATCAGTAAATGTCCAATGATTCATATTTATTGTCTAGGCAGAAATGTATACTTAAATCCAGATATCTGGTGGCTTTGAACTTTTCTTTTGCTATTTTTTTTGCTAAAATATAACAAGTAAATACACGATTAACTCTCTGACCATCTTAGCTCTCTGACTATCTTAGCTCTCTGACTTTCTTAGCTCTCTGTCTATCTTAGCTCTGTGACCATCTTAGCTCTCTGACTATCCTAGCTCTCTGTCTATCTTAGCTCTGACTATCTTAGCTCTCTGTCTATCTTAGCTCTCTGTCTATCATAGCTCTCTGTCTATCTTAGCTCTCTGTCTATCTTAGCTCTGTCTATCTTAGCTCTCTGTCTATCTTAGCTTTCTGACTATCTTAGCTCTCTGACTATCTTAGCTCTCTGACTATCTTAGCTCTCTGTCTATCTTAGCTCTCTGTCTATCTTAGCTCTCTGTCTATCTTAGCTCTCTGACTATCTTTACTCTCTGACTATCTTAGCTCTCTGACTATCTTAGCTCTCTGTCTATCTTAGCTCTCTGTCTATCTTAGCTCTCTGTCTATCTTTGCTCTCTGTCTATCCTAGCTCTCTGACTATCTTAGCTCTCTGACTATCTTAGCTCTCTGACTATCTTAGCTCTCTGACTATCTTAGCTCTCTGTCTATCTTAGCTCTCTGACTATCTTAGCTCTCTGTCTATCTTAGCTCTCTGTCCATCTTAGCTCTCTTTCTATCTTAGCTCTCTGTCTATCTTAGCTCTGACTATCTTAGCTCTCTTGACTATCTTAGCTCTCTGTCTATCTTAGCTCTCTGTCCATCTTAGCTCTCTGTCTATCTTAGCTCTCTGTCTATCTTAGCTCTGACTCTCTTAGCTCTCTGTCTATCTTAAATCTGTCTATCTTAGCTCTCTGTCTATCTTAGCTCTCTGTCTATCTTAGCTCTCTGTCTATCTTAGCTCTCTGACTATCTTAGCTCTCTGACTATCTTAGCTCTCTGACTATCTTAGCTCTCTGTCTATCTTAGCTCTCTGACTATCTTAGCTCTCTGACTATCTTAGCTCTCTGTCTATCTTAGCTCTCTGGCTATCTTTTATCTCGGTCTATCTTAGCTTGCTCTCTATCTTATATGTCTATCATGGCTCTCTGACTATCTTAGCTATCTGACTATCTTAGCTCTCTGACTATCTTAGCTCTCTGACTATCTTAGCTCTCTCTCTCTATCTTATATGTCTATCTTAGCTCTCTGTCTATCTTAGCTCTCTGTCCATCTTAGCTCTCTGTCCATCTTAGCTCTCTGTCCATCTTAGCTCCCTGTCCATCTTAGCTCTCTGAATGTCTTAGCTCTCTGACTGTCTTAGCTCTCTGACTATCTTAGCTCTCTGACTATCTTAGCTCTCTGACTATCTTAGCTCTCTGACTGTCTTAGCTCTCTGACTATCTTAGCTCTCTGACTGTCTTAGCTCTCTGAATGTCTTAGCTCTCTGACTGTCTTAGCTCTCTGACTGTCTTAGCTCTCTGACTGTCTTAGCTCTCTGACTGTCTTAGCTCTCTGACTATCTTAGCTCTCTGAATGTCTTAGCTCTTTGACTATCTTAGCTTTCTGTCTATCTTATCTCTCTATCTATCTTAGCTCTCTGACTATCTTAGCTCTCTGACTATCTTAGCTCTCTGACTATCTTAGCTCTCTGACTATCCTAGCTCTCTGACTGTCTTAGCTCTCTGACTGTCTTAGCTCTCTGACTGTCTTAGCTCTCTGACTGTCTTAGCTCTCTGACTATCTTAGCTCTCTGAATGTCTTAGCTCTCTGACTATCTTAGCTTTCTGTCTATCTTATCTCTCTATCTATCTTAGCTCTCACTCTCACTTAAACACTTATGTATTTCCATCTTGTTCTTTTTTCTGTGTTTTTCAATGATAAGAATAATAAAACATGATTGTTATTTAAGACGTAGTACCTGCTTCTCTTGTCCTGTTGTCGGACCACAACATATTGAGTATTATATCAATAGATAGTGCACAATGAATACAGAGATGTTTTAAGAAATGTATGCAAAAGGCTCTCTTTAGATGACATGGTTGTCTTTTTAACTGTGAAATGAGAATATAACCTCGTTCCAGTTTATTATCATGCTATTGTTTTACTTTATTAGTAGCTCTTTAGTGCCCCATATCAAACGGAGGTCTTATGGTCTTTCTCAATTAGAAATGGATGAGAGAAAAATAAGATATGCAGGAGTACTACCCATTTTATGATGAAAGCTACGTGACAGTTCCTTCGCATGATTAGGGAAATGGAACACGAATTTCCTTCCACAGTCTGGGTCAGAGCTGAAACAGGAAACACCTTCTTCAATGAATTAAATACAGTGAATTGTCATGACACATGGCAAGCAGAGGAGGGTTATTATTGCTTGGAATAAAGCTATAACCAAAACAAAAGAAAACTATCTTTAAACACCACCATACAACTAGATCATTAGTTAGGTCACCGTTCAGACACGTGCATTGATCTGATCTTCTGTATACCATTGCAATGCTTAAAAGCCAGACCAAAGCCAGTGGGCTGGACAGACCATAATATTGTGACCATAACCATAAACACCAAGGTTCCAAAGAAACCCCCAAGGATTGTGGTCAAGAGACATTTTTTTGTTTGTTTTACGTTTAATCATGAGCTATTTCTAAATGATTTGGCTGCTGTACCCTGGGAGCTGATGTATCTAGAGGATGAACTAAATCACGCTACAGAATGTTTTATTGATTTGCTCACTGAGGTAATGGACCATCATGCACCAGTAAGAAAGAGTACAGTTGGGGCTCGTCCATCTCCATGGATTGATGATGAACTGGGTGAGGTATTTTCTCAAAGAAATCATGCAAAAGTCTTAGCAGCCAAATCAGAACTAGAAATGTATTAACATAATTATAGAACACTATGTAATTACTGTATGCAGTTAAATTAAATAGTAAGGAAAAAATATATATTTTACAAAAATGCTTTTATTGACTGCAAAATTGATTGTAAAAAGGGATACAGTGAAGGGCGTACGTGGTACGTCTATCGTCTATCTCATCATACCCATCTAGTGTGGAGCTTGACGGGAGAATGATAACAGAACCAGCAGATATTGCCAATCATTTTGCTCTATTTACTGAGCGATAATGTAAACACGCATTCTTCCAAACAAAGCTATTGTCCAATGGATTGATGATCATGTTATGAGCAACAAGACCTGCTCTTTTAGTCTACAAATGGTGTCAGTACAGGAGATGTTAAACCTATTGAAGTCATTACCCAATGGTAAATCTACAGGTTATGATCTTGTGGACAATTTTTTACTTCGCTGTGCTGCTCGCCAGATTGCAGCTCCACTGAGATACATATTTCCTTGGTCACTGGAAAAGGGGATGTTTCCAAATGTATGGAAGCACGCTAAACTGTGTCCAATCCCGAAAAACAGCAAAGAACCCATTACTCCTGCCACTAGTCGACCAATCAGTCTACTCCCTTCACTCAGTGACATATTGGAGGGTATTGTGAGTAGACAAATATGGGAGTACATGGAAAAGAATGATCTGATTACAGCCAATCAGCATGCTTATTGCAAAAACCATTCCACTTCCACTGCATTGGTTGACATGACTGACCAGTGGCTCAATGCTATGGATAATGGCAGGTTTGTAGGTGTACTATTTTTAGATTTTAGTGCAGCATTTGATTTAGTGGAGAACAAAATCATTTTGCCAAAATTATTGCATTATGGGTTTAAGAAGGCAGCAGTGAATTGGGTACAGTCATATCTAACTGACAGGAAACAGTCCACCTATATCAATGAATAATTTTCTTTCCCTCCTGCTTTAAACTGTGGAATACCACAGGGTAGCTGCTTTGGGCCACTTCTTAATTTAATATATACCAACGACCTTCCTTATGCCTTATCTGAAATTCAAGCTACTATATTTGCAGATGACACTACAATTTATACAGCAAGACAACCGGTTCCAGCAAGCTCTACAAGTAAAACGGGGAAATACCAGGGAGTGGGTTTGCCGAAACAAACTTGCTTTGAACACCAAGAAATCCAAGGTTATGTTATGTCTGTCCCACCAGGAAAAGGCCAGGAGTTATGCTGGTCTGTCCCACCAGGAAAAGGCCAGGAGTTATGCTGGTCTGTCCCACCAGGAAAAGGCCAGGAGTTATGCTGGTCTGTCCCACCAGGAAAAGGCCAACACAGCATGGGATATAATTAAGTATGGGGGGAGTACAAATTGAGGACGTGACAGAAACTAAACCACTAGGGATGCAGCTAGACAACTGCTTATTATGGTCGTCTGAAATAACTAATCTATGAAAAAAAATATAAGCATGTTTTTTTTTCTCCCAATTATCTTGTTGATTGATGACCAACCTAGAGCATTATGCATGACCACAACAGAAGAACCATATCTCCATCTTAAAACAATCCTTTCTGCTTTGTTCTGTGCCATCTGCAGCCTCCTAATGCATGTCCCCAGACCACAGAACAGGAGTTCACCTGACTCTCAATTAATGCTTGGGTTGTTTGCGTAAAGAAACTTTCCCGGTAAATATTTAGATATCCTTCTGATCATACATGCAGTTTTTTTTCTTTTCATCAATGTACACCATTTAAAACGACCAAACTCCATTCACAACAGTATTCAGCTTGTAAGAGACAAACATTCAGTAAATACTAGGAATAGACTGTCCACCATCATGTGTTATCCAGACAGAAAAGAGCAAAATAACATTTAGATTTAGAGCAATAAAGAAATGTAATAATGTATCTGAGCGAACCAGAAACCTTCCAATATATAAATTCAAACAATACGTTAGAACCATTTAAATATAATACATAGGAAAGTTGTGCAGGACTATGGTAGATGAAGGAATCAATCTGTCTTTTCACTGTTACAGTATTAATCTGGTCAGTATGTCAGTGTATTGTCTGTTTGTAACAGTGTGTTTGTTATATGTGAAAATGCGATCGTATTATAAATAGTATTTTAATGTTTAAGGACTCTTGGAAAGATTAGTCCAAATGAGGACTAAAATAAATCTTAATAAAATCAAATCAAAAACCTAGCTGAAAGAAGTAATATCATCATAAAGGATTGATGAAAATGGTTTGGTAGATGACTTTCTAAATGTGATCCGTTACCGCTACTAGTTACCTGTCCCAAAAAAATTGTATCAGTAACGTAACTTTTGTATTACCCAAACACGGCAATGTAATCGGATTACTTACGGAGATGGGGGGGTGCGTTGAGCAGTGTGTTCTGCATGTTCTATTACTTACGGAGATGGGGGGGTGCGTTGAGCAGTGTGTTCTGCTGTTCTATTACTTACGGAGATGGGGGTGCGTTGAGCAGTGTGTTCTGCATGTTCTGCTGTTCTATTACTTACGGAGATGGGGGGGTGCGTTGAGCAGTGTGTTCTGCATGTTCTATTACTTACGGAGATGGGGGGTGCGTTGAGCAGTGTGTTCTGCATGTTCTATTACTTACGGAGATGGGGGGTGCGTTGAGCAGTGTGTTCTGCATGTTCTATTACTTACGGAGATGGGGGGTGCGTTGAGCAGTGTGTTCTGCATGTTCTATTACTTACGGAGATGGGGGGTGCGTTGAGCAGTGTGTTCTGCATGTTCTATTACTTACGGAGATGGGGGGTGTGTTGAGCAGTGTGTTCTGCATGTTCTATTACTTACAGAGATGGGGGTGCGTTGAGCAGTGTGTTCTGCATGTTCTATTACTTACGGAGATGGGGGGTGCGTTGAGCAGTGTGTTCTGCATGTTCTATTACTTACGGAGATGGGGGGTGCGTTGAGCAGTGTGTTCTGCATGTTCTATTACTTACGGAGATGGGGGTGCGTTGAACAGTGTGTTCTGCATGTTCTGCTGTTCTATTACTTACGGAGATGGGGGTGCGTTGAGCAGTGTGTTCTGCATGTTCTATTACTTACGGAGATGGGGGTGCGTTGAGCAGTGTGTTCTGCTGTTCTATTACTTACGGAGATGGGGGTGCGTTGAGCAGTGTGTTCTGCATGTTCTACTGTTCTATTACCTACGGAGATGGGGGTGCGTTGAGCAGTGTGTTCTGCATGTTCTGCTGTTCTATTACTTACGGAGATGGGGGTGCGTTGAGCAGTGTGTTCTGCATGTTCTATTACTTACGGAGATGGGGGTGCGTTGAGCAGTGTGTTCTGCATGTTCTGCTGTTCTATTACTTAAGGAGATGGGGGTGCGTTAAGCAGTGTGTTCTGCTGTTCTATTACTTACAGAGATGGGGGTGTGTTGAGCAGTGTGTTCTGCATGTTCTATTACTTACGGAGATGGGGGTGCGTTGAGCAGTGTGTTCTGCTGTTCTATTACTTACAGAGATGGGGGTGTGTTGAGCAGTGTGTTCTGCTGTTCTATTACTTACGGAGATGGGGGTGCGTTGAGCAGTGTGTTCTGCATGTTCTGCTGTTCTATTACTTACGGAGATGGGGGTGCGTTGAGCAGTGTGTTCTGCTGTTCTATTACTTACGGAGATGGGGGTGCGTTGAGCAGTGTGTTCTGCATGTTCTGCTGTTCTATTACTTACGGAGATGGGGGTGCGTTGAGCAGTGTGTTCTGCTGTTCTATTACCTACGGAGATGAGGGTGCGTTGAGCAGTGTGTTCTGCTGTTCTATTACTTACGGAGATGGGGGTGCGTTGAGCAGTGTGTTCTGCTGTTCTATTACTTACGGAGATGGGGGTGCGTTGAGCAGTGTGTTCTGCTGTTCTATTACTTACGGAGATGGGGGTGCGTTGAGCAGTGTGTTCTGCTGTTCTATTACTTACGGAGATGGGGGTGCGTTGAGCAGTGTGTTCTGCTGTTCTATTACTTACGGAGATGGGGGTGCGTTGAGCAGTGTGTTCTGCATGTTCTGCTGTTCTATTGCTTACGGAGATGGGGGTGCGTTGAGCAGTGTGTTCTGCATATTCTGCTGTTCTATTACACGCATGCAATGATGTCTGAGGGGAGGGATTAAGGAGTTTATGTTCAGTGATATACTGTTGTTATGTGATTGAATATATTTTATATTTGTGATTCTTCAAGTAGCCACCCTTTGCCTTGATGACAGCTTTGCACACTCTTGGCAGTCTCTCAACCAGCTTCATGAGGTAGTCACCTGGAATGCATTTCAATTAACAGTTGTGCCTTGTTAAAAGTTAATTTCCTCCTGCGTTTGAGCCAATCAGTTGTGTTGTGATAAGGTATGGGTGGTATACAGAAGATAGCCCTATTTGGTAAAAGACCAGGTCCATATTATGGCAAGAACAGCTTAAATAAGCGAGAGAAATGACAGTCCACCATTACTGACCTTCAGTTTCATCATAGTGCTTGATGATCTATCCTACCCTGCCTTTCTAAGGTCTTCGAAAGCCAAGTTAACAAAGAGATCACCGACCACTTAGAATCCCACCGTACCTTCTCTGCTATGTAATCTGGCTTCCGAGCTGGTCATTGGTGCACCTTAGCCACACTCAAGGTTCTAAACGATATCATAACTGCCATCGATAAGAGACAATACTGTGCAGCCGGTTTCATTGACCTGGCCAAGGCTTTTGACTTTGTCGATCACCACATTCTTATCGGCAGACTCAACAGCCTTGGTTTCTCAAATGACTGCCTTGCCTGGTTCACCAACTACTTCTCTGATAGATTTCAGCATGTCAAATCGGAGGGCCTGTTGTCCGGACCTCTGGCAGTCTCTATGGGGGTGCCACAGGGTTCAATTCTCAGGCTGACTCTCTTCTCTGTATACATCAATGATGTCGCTCTTGCTGCTGGTGATTCTCTGATCCACCTCTACGCAGACGACACCATTCTGTATTACTTCTGGCCCTTCTTTGGACACTGTGCTAACTTACCTCCAGAAGAGCTTCAATGCCATACAACTCTCCTTCCGTGGCCTCCAACTGCTCTTAAATGCAAGTGAAACTAAATGCATGCTCTTCAACCGATCGCTGCCCGCACCTGCACCTGCCCGCCTGTCCAGCATCACTACTCTGGACGGTTCTGACATAGAATGGTGAAACTGCCATGTCCGTTTGGGATCTTACAACAACAAAGAAGTTACTGCAAACAACCAACAATTGTTTCCCCCTAAGACATACACTACTGGTCCAAAATTTGGGCACACCTACTCATTCAAGGTTTTTTTTAAATTTTTACTATTTTCTACATTGTGCAATAATAGTGAAGACATCAACACGGATTACAGTTCTGACTTAGAATAAATACAAATACCTAGGTGTCTGGTTAGACTGTAAACTCTCCTTCCAGACCCACATTAAGCATCTCCAATCCAAAATTAAATCTAGAATCGGCATCCTATTTTGCAACAAAGCATCCTTCACTCATGCTGCCAAACATATCCTCGTAAAACTGACTATCCTACCGATCCTCGACTTCGGCGATGTCATTTACAAAATAGCCTCCAACACTCTACTCAACAAATTGGATGCAGTCTATCACAGTGCAATCCGTTTTGTCACCAAAGCCCCATATACTACCCACCACTGCGACCTGTACGCTCTCGTTGGCTGGCCCTCGCTTCATACTCGTCGCCAAACCCACTGGCTCCAGGTCATCTTCAAGTCTCTGCTAGGTAAAGCCCCGCCTTATCTCAGCTCACTGGTCACCAAAACAGCACCCACCCCGCAGCATGCGATCCAGCAGGTATATTTCACTGGTCATCCCCCAAAGCCAATTCCTCCTTTGGCCGCCTTTCCTTCCAGTTCTCTGCTGCCAATGACTGGAACGAACTGCAAAATTCGCTGAATCTGGAGACTCTTATCTCCCTCACTAACTTTAAGCACCAGCTGTTATTTATTTATCTTGCTCCTTTGCGCCCCAGTATCTTTACTTGCACATTCATTTTCTGCACATCTACCACTCCTGTGTTTAATTGCTATATCGTACTTACCTTGCCACTATGGGCCTATTTTATTGCCTTACCTCCCTTATCTTACCTCATTTGCACACACTGTATATCAACTTTTTTTTCTAATGTATTATTGACTGTATATTTGTTTATTCCATGTGTAACTCTGTGTTGTTGTATGTGTCGAACTGCTTTGCAGTTGTAAATGAGAACTTGTTCTCAACTAGCCTACCTGGTTAAAGAAAGGTGAAATAAAAAATAAATAAAATAAAAATGTTTTTTTGTGACTGAACTTGAAGAAACTTTCAAATTTCTTGAACATTTCCAGATTGACTGACATTCACCTTCAAAAACCATCAAGATATGATGGTCAGTGAATCAGAACATTTTCAAGAACTTTTTAAGTTTCTTCAAGAGCAGTCGTAAAATCAATCAAACCATCAAGCGCTATGATGAAACTGAAGGTTGCCATAAACTGAAAGTCAGTCAATCCAGACATTTTCAGGAACTTTGAAAGTGCAGTCGTAAAAACCATCAAGCGCTATGATGAAACTGGCTTTCATGAGGACCGCCACAGGAAAGGTAAGGTAAGTTGACTGGGAACACATTCTCATTTACAGCAACAACATGGGGAATAGTTACACAGGAAACATGAGCCAATTGTAAATTGGGGATGATTGGGTGGCCATGAAGGCCAGAACACCAGTGACCAGGGTTAACACCCCTACTCTTCTAATAAACGCCATGAGATCTTAAGTGACCACAGAGTCAGGACACCAGTTTAATGTCCCAGCCAAAAGACAGCACCCTACACAGAGCAATGTCACCAACCGCTGCCCTGGGTCATTTGGATATTTATTTTTAGACCAAAGGAAATGGTGCCTCCTACTGGCCCGCCAAAACCACTTCAAGCAGTATCTGGTCTCCCAGCCAGGGACTGACAACAACGAACCCTGCTTAGCTTCAGAGGTAAGCCAGCAGTGGGATGCAGGGTGGTGTGCTGCCAGCTCAGCTGATAATGAAATAATGTAGCCTAAATCCCTTTGACCCAAGTTAATGCTACAGTCTGGGATAGTGAAAAGGTTATGACCTCTACACTGTCCCCATAGGATGACCCTTTTTAGTTCCAGGTAGAACTCTTTTGGGTTCCATGTAGACCCTTCTGTGAAGTTCTCCTATGATCAGCTTCCCGTCCCCCAATCCTAGCCTAAACCATTAGTGGGGGAATTGCCAAACTGACCCAAGACTAGCGTCTAGGGCAGGGTTGCCCAACTGGTGGCCCACGGGCCAAATTTGGCCCACAGGTGGTTTTATTTGGCCCCATAAGCTTTCTGAGCATAGAAATGATGTATATATTTTTTTAATGTTGGACATAAAATACTGTAAAAACACCAGGAAATCAGTTCCAAGCTGTTTTAATTCAATAAATCTGTTCCCTATTTTCACACATAATATATCGTACATCGCAAGGTTTGAAATGATTATGTTTTAGTCAAATATTATATCTGTTTGGGTTTCTTGTGGTCAATTTGCAGTCTACAAATGATTTGTAATTATGTTCCGGCTCCCTGACCATCCGCTCAAGAAAAGATCTGACAGTGACTGAATCTAGTTGATGATCCCTGGTCTAGGGGAAACGCCACCTTACTGCGTATGCCTACATGAGAAACAGTGCCCTTTTTAGCAGCTGTGAGGGCTACCACATACATAGAGGACTCGAGTGCCAAAACTAACTATCTCTATGGGCCACCATGACATTAATTAGCATGTGATGGTGGCAGCTACCGTAGTGTAGGAACTGTCACTGAGAAACAACACCTACAGTATTGTTGGAGCGTCATTAGCCATCTGTCACTGAGGAACAACACCCACAGTATTGCAGAAGAGTCATTAGCCATCTGTCACTGAGGAACAACACCTACAGTATTGTAGAAGAGTCATTAGCCATCTGTCACTGAGGAACAACACCTACAGTATTGTAGGAGCATCATTAGCCATCTGTCACTGAGGAACAACACCTACAGTATTGTAGAAGAGTCATTAGCCATCTGTCACTGAGGAACAACACCTACAGTATTGTAGAAGAGTCATTAGCCACCTGTCACTGAGGAACAACACCTACAGTATTGTAGAAGAGTCATTAGCCACCTGTCACTGAGGAACAACACCTACAGTATTGTAGAAGAGTCATTAGCCATCTGTCACTGAGGAACAACACCTACAGTATTGTAGGAGCGTCATTAGCCATCTGTCACTGAGGAACAACACCTACAGTATTGTAGGAGCGTCATTAGCCATCTGTCACTGAGGAACAACACCTACAGTACTGTAGGAGCGTCATTAGCCATCTGTCACTGAGGAACAACACCTACAGTATTGTAGGAGCGTCATTAGCCATCTGTCACTGAGGAACAACACCTACAGTACTGTAGGAGCGTCATTAGCCATCTGTCACTGAGGAACAACACCTACAGTATTGTAGAAGAGTCATTAGCCATCTGTCACTGAGGAACAACACCTACAGTATTGTAGAAGAGTCATTAGCCACCTGTCACTGAGGAACAACACCTACAGTATTGTAGAAGAGTCATTAGCCACCTGTCACTGAGGAACAACACCTACAGTATTGTAGAAGAGTCATTAGCCACCTGTCACTGAGGAACAACACCTACAGTATTGTAGAAGAGTCATTAGCCACCTGTCACTGAGGAACAACACCTACAGTATTGTAGAAGAGTCATTAGCCACCTGTCACTGAGAAACAACACCTACAGTATTGTAGAAGAGTCATTAGCCACCTGTCACTGAGAAACAACACCTACAGTATTGTAGAAGAGTCATTAGCCACCTGTCACTGAGGAACAACACCTACAGTATTGTAGAAGAGTCATTAGCCACCTGTCACTGAGGAACAACACCTACAGTATTGTAGGAGCATCATTAGCCACCTGTCACTGAGGAACAACTGAACTATGGCCATCAGGCAAAAATACATCACTCTCTGGGATAGTAGCATCTGAGTCACTTAGCATTCAACACACACACACACACACACACACACACACACACACACACACACACACACACACACACACACACACACACACACACACACACACACACTTCCCATTTGTGGTGATATGACTGTAAAATGCGCTGTATAGAGAAGTAAAGTTTAAATGTTTAATCCCTGTCGGCACGCAGGCGAACTTGCAGCACGGCATCTGACAGAGGGGGGCTGTGCAGTTCGGTACCAGAGCAAGACGAGTGGTGTAAAGTGGTACCTGTGATGCGCCCTGACAGCTGTATAGAGGAGGGGTTGATCCATGGAGACGAATGAACAGAAAATAGCTTTTTTTTGCAGTGAGGGTTTGCGTGACTCGTTCGCACCCACTAGTCATTACTCCCTACACACCATTGCTCTCTAATTGGTCACATCAACCGCCACTACCCCTCCCTGCCCCGTCGTTGATATTGGTCTTGATGAGCAGACACCTTGGAGATGATGTCACAACCCTCAGACTCCTGCAGGTGGAGACTAGCGACCCAGGGCCTGCACGGTGTACATTCTGTCGGTGCTTAAATAGAGCCCTCATTACCAGGTAAACACAATGTGTCTGTAACATTAGATGGGGTGGGATATTGGTCTGTAATGTTAGATGGGGTGGGATAGGATATTGGTCTGTAATGTTAGATGGGGTGGGATAGGCTATTGGTCTGTACTGTTAGATGGGATGGGATAGGCTATTGGTCTGTACTGTTAGATGGGGTGGGATAGGCTATTGGTCTGTACTGTTAGATGGGGTGGGATAGGCTATTGGTCTGTACTGTTAGAAGGGGTGGGATAGGCTATTGGTCTGTACTGTTAGACGGGATAGGATATTGGTCTGTACTGTTAGATTGGATAGGATATTGGTCTGTACTGTTAGATGGGGTGGGATAGGATATTGGTCTGTAATGTTAGATGGGATAGGATATTGGTCTGTAATGTTAGATGGGATAGGATATTGGTCCGTACTGCTAGATGGGGTGGGATAGGATATTGGTCTGTAATGTTAGATGGGATGGGATAGGATATTGGTCTGTACTGTTAGATGGGGTGGGATAGGATATTGGTCTGTAATGTTAGATGGGGCGGGATAGGATATTGGTCTGTAATGTTAGATGGGGTGGGATAGGCTATTGGTCTGTACTGTTAGATGGGATAGGATATTGGTCTGTAATGTTAGATGGGGTGGGATAGGCTATTGGTCTGTACTGTTAGATGGTGTGGGATAGGATATTGGTCTGTAATGTTAGATGGGGTGGGATAGGCTATTGGTCTGTACTGTTAGATGGGATAGGATATTGGTCTGTAATGTTAGATGGGGTGGGATAGGCTATTGGTCTGTAATGTTAGATGGGATGGGATAGGCTATTGGTCTGTAATGTTAGATGGGATAGGCTATTGGTCTGTACTGTTAGATGGGATAGGATATTGGTCTGTAATGTTAGATGGGATAGGATATTGGTCTGTACTGTTAGATGGGGTGGGATAGGCTATTGGTCTGTAATGTTAGATGGGATAGGATATTGGTCTGTAATGTTAGATGGGGTGGGATAGGCTATTGGTCTGTAATGTTAGATGGGATGGGATATTGGTCTGTAATGTTAGATGGTGTGGGATAGGCTATTGGTCTGTACTGTTAGATGGTGTGGGATAGGATATTGGTCTGTACTGTTAGATGGTGTGGGATAGGCTATTGGTCTGTAATGTTAGATGGGATAGGATAGGCTATTGGTCTGTACTGTTAGATGGGGTGGCTGCTCTTGTGGATGTGGAGGTGTAGAACGCTGTAATCATCATCATCATCTAATAATAATGATACATTCCATTTAGCAGACCTTGAAGAGACGTACAGTCGTGTGTGCAGTATACATATTAGGTATGTTCTGGGTGGTTTCAGTTAGAGAGGGCACCGCATGCAATAGTATATAACTCATGACCCAGTTAGGCAAAGCCACAACTGACTGAGCCACACACAAGCATGAACACACACACACACACACACACACAGCGCTGCCAGCGGTCACTCAAGCCAATGGTCAGAACCCAAAGGACCGAGCTTTAAACACCCTAGTGCCTCTTTCATGACCTCTTCAAAGTCAGTCAGGAATATGCTTATGGGGTTGAGATCACATAAACGCACTTTCATGGTTTAAGACTCAACTAATATGTAGATACCAAAAATAGAGCAGAATTATAAAGTTAAAATCTCCATGATGTTAAAGTTACAAATACAGTATTACTGTTTGTTTTCGGTTGTGTTTGTTCATGGATGAAACCCTCAATGATACTGGGGGTGTTTGAGGACAGAGCCTGTCTCAGCTCAGTCATCAGCTAAATGCTGCCACCTTCCGACTTAAACAAAAAAAAGCACCCTGTTCAATTTCTATGTACATTCTCTTTAGTTTACTACTGGGTAGTGCCTTGAAAATACAATATTTTTTCTTGACATGTGTCAATTACACAAGATTGGATTGTGTGTACCGAATTTTTCAACAAGAATATAATTATTATTATTTTTAAAGCTTTTGATTTTTTTTTTATATAAATACATTTTTTTTTTTAAATAAATTTGAAACATCTAACAGCCAATTTACAATATAAATCTATTGAATAGACATCCATGGCAGGATTAGTTTTTCAGCCACTAAGTTAGATACTAGTAGTCAGTAGTTTTTATTTTATATCCAAGAAATGTAGAATTGAGTGTTAATTAATTATTTGTCTGGATATCAATCTGCTTTCAGTCTCTGCACAGTGTGCAATGAGTAATGTTCTGTACCATAATGAATGAGTTAAATGATCAAGAATAGCAGTCCAGCCAGCCAAATGAGCAGACATGTGTTGTATACCACAAACTCCAGGTAGTCCAACCAGTCAGGTGGGCGGGGCTACATAAGGAGAATACCCTGAGACAAAAGAAGAAGAAACCATTTCCTGAATACAAAAAGGTAAGTGAGTGTTTCAACCTAGTGAGTCATCTCCTACAATTCTGTTAGATTGGAGATTTTAGGGTAAATCATTTGTTCGATATTCCATTGGTTGCCTCAAGGCAGACATTCTGCCCCTGAGTAAGGCAGTTAACCCACCGTTCCCCGGGTGACGAAGACGTGTATGTCGATTATGGCAGCCCCCCCCCAGCACCTCTCTGATTCAGAGGGGGTTGGGTTAAATGAGGAAGACACATTTCAGTTGAATGCATTCAGTTGTGCAACTGACTAGGTATCCCCCTTTCCCTATACAACTGACTAGGTAACCCCCCTTTCCCTATACAACTGACTAGGTAACCCCCCTTTCCCTATACAACTGACTAGGTATCCCCCCTTTCCCTATACAACTGACTAGGTAACCCCCCTTTCTCTATACAACTGACTAGGTAACCCCCCTTTCCCTATACAACTGACTAGGTACCCCCCCTTTCCCTTTCCTACCCTTTCATTGAAAATGGCACTGTTACATGTTAGAGCAATCACTTGTAAAACATTTCTTGTGAATTACCTCATTACTGAGCGAAAAGTTGATTGCATGTTTCTCACTGAAACATAGCTGTCATCAAACTGTAGTACTGCTCTTATTGAATCCCCCCACCCCCCCCAGACTACAGCTTTTCAATCTATCAGAAAATTGAAAAAAGGTGGGGGGGACAGCCTCTATTTTTACTAACGCTCTCAGCTGTGAGGATATTTAGACTTTGGGTCTTTTGAGTAGCATGATATACTGTTTAAGTGTCAGCCACCAGTGCTGGCCATCACCCTGTATAGGCCACCAAAGCACTGCCCCACTTTCTTTACTGATTTATCTGAACTATTGTCTATTGTCCTTGAGAACAATGATAAAATCATTGTGTTGGGTGATTTTAATATTCACATTGACAAAGACGCTAACTCCAAGGCCATTGCATTTATGAATCTTTTGAAATCTATAGACTTTATCCAACATGTTACTGGGCCCTTCCATAACTGTGGCCATACTCTGGACCTGGTTATTACCAAGGGGCTTTCTACTGGGCCCACCCATAACCACAGCCATACTCTGGACCTGGTTATTACCAAGGGGATTTCTACTAGGCCCACCCATAACTACAGCCATACTCTGGACCTGGTTATTACCAAGGGGCTTTCTACTGGGCCCACCCATAACCACAGCCATACTCTGGACCTGGTTATTACCAAGGGGATTTCTACTAGGCCCACCCATAACTACAGCCATACTCTGGACCTGGTTATTACCAAGGGGCTTTCTACTGGGCCCACCCATAACCACAGCCATACTCTGGACCTGGTTATTACCAAGGGGATTTCTACTAGGCCCACCCATAACTACAGCCATACTCTGGACCTGGTTATTACCAAGGGGCTTTCTACTGGGCCCACCCATAACCACAGCCATACTCTGGACCTGGTTATTACCAAGGGGATTTCTACTAGGCCCACCCATAACTACAGCCATACTCTGTACCTGGTTATTACCAAGGGGCTTTCTACTGGGCCCACCCATAACCACAGCCATACTCTGGACCTGGTTATTACCAAGGGGCTTTCTACTGGGCCCACCCATAACCACAGCCATAGTCTGGACCTGGTTATTACCAAGGGGCTTTCTACTGGGCCCACCCATAACTACAGCCATACTCTGGACCTGGTTATTACCAAGGGGCTTTCTACTGGGCCCACCCATAACCACAGCCATACTCTGGACCTGGTTATTACCAAGGGGCTTTCTACTGGGCCCACCCATAACCACAGCCATACTCTGGACCTGGTTATTACCAAGGGGCTTTCTACTGGGCCCACCCATAACCACAGCCATACTCTGGACCTGGTTATTACCAAGGGGCTTTCTACTGGGCCCACCCATAACCACAGCCATACTCTGGACCTGGTTATTACCAAGGGGCTTTCTACTGGGCCCACCCATAACTACAGCCATACTCTGGACCTGGTTATTACCAAGGGGCTTTCTACTGATATATCCTCTATTCTTGATGTTGCTTTATCTGACCACAAATGTGGATTTTTTTTTACTACCTTGATGCCCACAGCACAAGGTAATACTGAATGCATTATTAAGAAACGCTATCTCACCTCAGAAGTTGCTATATATTTTATTGAGTGTAGGAACAGTACTCTACCACCTATTGTCCTCGTGTGATGATTTAGCTTATAACTTTAATATTAAATTAAAGGGCAACAATTGATGCCATAGTTGTAGTAAAGCTGAAAAAGGACACATCAAAACAGAGAGCCCCTTGGATGAGTGAGGAAACCAATGAATTAATTAAAGAGAGATTGCAGAATGGCAGAGCGGAAGTGAAGAAAGTCAAAGTTGTTGCAGGTCCATTATGATATTTCTGAGAGATCAACCGGGCATACATACTATCGTTCAAAAGTTTGGGGTCACTTAGAAATGTCTTTGTTTTTGAAAGAAAAGCAAATTTTTTTGTCCATTAAAATAACATAAAATTGATCAGAAATACAGTGTAGACATTGTTAATGTTGTAAATGACTATTGTAGCTGGAAACGACTGATTTTTAATGGAATATCTACATAGGCGTACAGAGGCCCGTTATCAGCAACCATCACTCCTGTGTTCCAATGGCACGTTGTGTGAGCTAGTCCAAGATTATCATTTTAAAAGGCTAATTGATCATTAGAAAACCCTTTGGCAATTATGTTAGCACAGCTGAAAACTGTTTGTGCTGATTAAAGAAGCAATAAAACATTCTTTAGACTAGTTGAGTATCTGGAGCATCAGCATTTGTGGGTTCGATTACAGGCTCAAAATGTCCAGAAACAAAGACCTTTCATCTGAAACTCGTCAGTCTTTTCTTGTTCTGAGAAATGAAGGCTATTGCATGCGAGAAATTGCCAAGAAACTGAAGATCTCGTACAACGCTGTGTACGACTCCCTTCACAGAACAGAACCTTCCTCCTCATCTAAATATGATGAGTTTGCGACATATTTCAGAGATAAGATAACCAACATTAGGCTGGGTAATCAGCCAAGCCATACCCGAAGAGAAGTTTAATCCTATCCCCTTGACTTTCTTCAGTTTTTAATTTAATTAAGTTATTGTTATTAATCTCTCCCTGTTCACAGACATTTTCCCAACTGCACTAAAAACTGCTATGGTGAAACCACTTCTGAAGAAAAGTAATGTAGATTCTTTAGCCCTTACACATTTTCAGACAATCTCCAACCTTACATTCTTAAGCAAACTTCTGGAGATATCGGTTATCAAACAGCTAAACAATTTTTTAAGTGCCAACTATATATATATATTTTTCCCAATCTTGTTTTTTAGGCCTACCACAGCGCAGAGTCAGCCTTAGTTCAAGTGGTAAATGATCCTAGAGCCAACACATATGCCAAACAGCTCTCTGTCCTTGTACTCTTGAATTTAAGTGCTGCATTCAACACTGTTGACCACGACGTCCATCTGGACAGACTGGAAAGGTGGGTTGGCCATTCCGGTCCGGTTCAAATTTGGTTTAGGACCTATTTACAGATCAAGAGTTTTTTTTTGTCACCCATGGTGAACATAACTCAGAGAAGATTCATATCACGTGTGGCCTTCAACAAGGTTTGATTTCTGGTCCGGTACTGTTGGTTTATATACAGTATGTTACTTGTTGGCAGCGTAAGCAGAAAGCACAGCGTTGATTTTCACTGCAACGCAGACGGTACACAAATTTACATTTCTGTGTCACCAGAGGATTTGTAGCTCCACAGACAAATTATTAGACTGTATTAGTGATTTAAAAACTTGAATGGCTCACAACTTCCTCCAGCTAAATCAAGACAAGACTGAGATAGTTACTGTTGGAGCCAAAGCACAGAGAGAGAATCTGTCTGCACATTTTAATTCATGGTACATTTTAAAAACACCAGGTAAAAAACGTATTTTTGTATTCTGAACTGAATTTCAAAATCACACATCAAGAATGTGCCCTGAGGAACATTGCCAAGGTGCGGCCGTTTCTCTCTCAGGCTGATACAGAGAGACTCATCCATGCTTTTATTACAAGCAGGCTTGGCTACAGTAATGCTCTCCTGTCTGGTCTACCCAAGAAAGCCATTGGTCAACAGCATTCAGAAACATACAGAATGCTGCAGCACGGGTACTGACCAAGACCAGACGGAGAGGACACATTACACCGGTTTTAAGGGCTCTGCACTGGCTGCCTGTGAGTTTTCGAATTCATTTTAAGATTATTCTATTGGTTTTTAAATCAATCCACGATGGTGCACCACAATACATGTCAGACATGCTTTAAATTATGTACCCAGTATGTCCCTCAGGTCCTCTGGTTGTTTAAGTATCCCATTAAATTATGGATTATCATCACGCTGCATTTTGGTCCTCCTCTCTTTCACCCGAAGACAATCGTGACATATGTGTGTGTGTGTGTGTGTGTGTAAAACCCAAGATCAAATACAGCTTGTCATTTCCAATGGGAACAAATGAGTCATAGTGGGCAGAGCCAAGCACAAGCTAGCAAGATCTTTTTGGTGAGATCTAGCATGTATTTGCCTATTTCCGTTACGGAACGCCTACTCTGTGAAGTGTGCAATAACTCAATTTGCCCTTGCATAAGGGCACATTTTTTAATATCAAACTTTGCCAAAGGGTAAAATCTGTCCACTGTTCGTAACAGATTATAGTTTTCGAAACAAAACTTTGAGATAAAAATGTTTAATTGATGACACTATTAGCATAATGTTGGCGAAAATCCATCTAGCTCCATCTTCAAACAGTGCCAGCCACTGTGCTTCCTCTCATCACCATATTTGGTAGTGAGTGGAAACGACAACCGGATGCTACACACTTATACATCTGGTGAAATATCTGGCTCATTGTTCTGTGACTAGTGTATTCCCACTTGACATTAGGTAGATAGCCAGGTAAGAACAGTGATTGCAATCTAACGTACACTACCGTTCAAAAGTTTGGGGTCACTTAGAAATGTCCTTGTTTTCCATGAAAACATAGATGAAATAAGTTGCAAAATGAATAGGAAATATAGTCAAGACGTTGATAAGGTTATAAATAATTATTTTTAATTGAAATAATAATTGTGTCCTTCAAACTTTGCTTTCGTCAAAGAATCCTCCATTTGCAGCAATTACAGCCTTGCAGACCTTTGGCGCTCAAGTTGTCAATTTGTTGAGGTAATCTGAAGAGATTTCACCCCATGCTTCCTGAAGCACCTCCCACAAGTTGGATTGGCTTGATGGGCACTTCTTACGTACCATACGGTCAAGCTGCTCCCACAACAGCTCAATAGGGTTGAGATCCGGTGACTGTGTTGGCCACTTCATTATAGACAGAATACCAGCTGACTGCTTCTTCCCTAAATAGTTCTTGCGTAGTTTGGAGCTGTGCTTTGGGTCATTGTCCTGTTGTAGGAGGAAATTGGCTCCAATTAAGCTCCGTTCACAGGGTATGGAATGGTGTTGCAAAATTGAGTGATAGCCTTCCTTCTTCAAGATCCCTTTTACCCTGTACAAATCTCCCACTTTACCACCACCAAAGCACCCCCAGACCATCACATTGCCTCCACCATGCTTCACAGGTGGCATCAAACACTCCTCCAGCATCTTTTCATTTTTTCTGCTTCTCACAAATGTTCTTCTTTGTGATCCAAACACCTCAAACTTAGATTCGTCTGTCCGTAACACTTTTTCCAATCTTCCTCTGTCCAGTGTCTTTTTTTATTGGCCAGTCTGAGATGTGGCTTTTTCTTTGCAACTCTGCTAGAAGGCCAGCATCCCGGAGTCGCCTCTTCACAGTTGACGTTGAGACGGGTGATTCGCAGGTACTATTTAATGAAGCTGCCAGTTGAGGACTTGAGGTTTCTGTTTCTCAAACTAGACACTAATGTAGTTGTCCTCTTGCTCAGTTGTGCACCGGAGCCTCCCACTCTTTCTATTCTGGTTAGAGCCAGTTTGCACTGTTCAGTGAAGGGAGTAGTACACAGCATTGCATGAGATCTTCAGTTTCTTGGCCATTTCTCACATGGAATAGCCTTCATTTCTCAGAACAACAATAGACTGACGAGTTTCAAAAGAAAGGTCCTTGTTTCTGGCCATTCTTAGAGCGTAATCGAACCCGCAGATGCTCCTAAAGGCCATTTTTATTGCTTATTCAATCAGCACAACTTTTCAGCTGTACTAAAAATTGCAAAAGGGTTTTCTAATGATCAATTAGCCTTTTAAAATGATAAACTTGGATTAGGTAAGACAACGTGCCATTGCAACACAGGAGTGATGGTTGCTGATAACGGGCCTCTGTACACCTATGTAGAGTTCCATTAAAAAGCACTAAATCAGCAGTTTCCAGCTACAATAGTCATTTACATTGTCTACACTGTATTTCTGATCAATTATGTTATTTTAATGGACAAAGTGATTTTCAAAAAACAAGGACATTTAAGTGGCCCCAAACTTTTGAATCTGCATCTAAATAGCGCAATCTTTTTCACACTGACTAGAAATAAAAGTTCATTATTTGTAAACCAGGATGTTTTTCTACTATTATTATTATTAATTTTTTTTAAAGGGTGTCATCTTCCCAACCAATCAGTAACCAGTACAGGATGCCAACTGTACTGGTGGAGAGGGTGGAGTTCAGAAGGTCAGTGTTTTTAGAAACACTTAAAATAAGGGCTGTTGTGTAGGCTTATCATCTCTATGACAATGTGACTTTTTATTATTATACACCAACATGAATAACCGTGTTCGATTTGTGCATGATCAGTGCTAGCCGGGGTCCTTGGGATTGTCAATGGTTCGGTAAGGGTTATGGTAAAGGGAAGGGGAGTGGTTAGGATAGGAATGTCCCAAGGAGCCCAGATAGCACTGATCATTTGTGCATTCATAGTAACTTAGATTTGGAAGTGTGACTAACAGTGACCCACACTTTAGTTGATATATATATTCTTTATTCTGTAAACATAGTTGCTTAATTGAATAGAACTCCAGTATTCAAATCAGAAGACTAGGAGTTCGTAAACAAAAAGAGAAGTACAAAAACACATTTGAGGATAGTGGTATTTGAATTAGGTGGTCAGAGGAGACAAACATTGATCATGATAAAGTAAAAATACACATACCAGTAAGAACATTGCTCAAAACATTATTTCACCACAAATATACTCAACACAATTTTTTATTGACAAAGATCACCAAGCACAGATGCGATATTGATGTAGCAGCTTCAGTAATATATATATACACACACACACATCTCTTTAATACCCAAGTGGAATGTCCCATTTGCTAAAGCTCCTAAGGGGAGCAGTAGCGACCATAGAACAGAATGCTCTCGGTGTTGTGGCTGATGAAGAAGAGAAAGGGGTGGTCGGCCACAAATTTGGGGGTCCTCAAGGCACAGCGCATCCCCATGATGGCGGCCGTGGCGCTCGCCGCCTCTGTGCCCTCCTCGTTGACCTCCACAAAGGCCCTGTGCACCACCTCGGACAGCTCCAAGTCGTTGCTGGGCGACATGCCCGAGAAGTCTCCCTTTGAGAGGTCGAAGGCGTCCGTCATGCCCATGCTGATCAGCAAGTCCTTCAGGTCAAGGGTCTCCTCCAGCTTGAACTTAGGCAGGCCCACCTGAACCTCCACTGTGTCCATCATATCAGGCCTGGTCCACGCCACAATTTTCTCATAGGTCAGCAGCTTCTCCAGCTGTGTTTTTTTTTTTTTTTTTGGGGGGGGGGGGGGGGGAACAGTCATGACTGACACTTCTAAAAATATGAGAATGACAGACTGATTTCGGTTTGAACTAACCCTCTAATTACCATAATGCAGGTATTTGCCGTGCAGTTAACTGTGATTGTTTTAGGCCACAAACCTCATGTTGCTGACAGAGTAAACAAGTCGTACCTTCTTCAGACCAGTGACGTGGTCCTCCATGTCGTTGGGGAGCATGATGAACATGCTCAGTTCGTTCCCCTCGTATTGCAGACACAGGATCTGGCAGTTGGCCTCGGGGATGAAGGCTAGGGGGAACTTGGCCGTCTGACACATCATTTTCACTGGCTTACACTCATTCTGGATCCAATGAAAAGGTGGTGTCAAATTATTGTGTAGTCACAAATTACCATGGTTGCAAAAGTTACTCATTGATTGTCATGAAAGTGAATCAAAAAAAATGTGGTTTGGTGAAAGTCATCTCTTTTGCCTTAGAAGCGCTACTCTAAAGACTCATGATGAATGATCACCAGGGGTGTTAACTACAGACATTAGAACAATAGGTTATTTTTGTCAGGTTGGTTGGTACCTTGTTCAGTTTGAACTGGGCATCGCTGGTGCTGGCCTCCTTGAACTTCTTACACCAGTTGCCTTTGAAGTAGATGGCGTTCACCAACACCAGTCTGGTCAGGTGGTCGACAACCCCCTCCGGCAACAGGTCCTTTAATTTCTCTACAAAAATAAAAAAATATAGAGACTAGAGGTGATAATTACCTTCTTCTTCTACACCTTTGTTACAAACAGCAGATACATTAAGGACACCTAATGGAGGAAATCAATTTATTCTCAAGCTACTGGTCCCTTAAAGATTTTTACACTGAATGAGAACAGTTATCATTAAACATTTTAGTGAATAATATCAATACAGGCTGTTAGCATTAATTCTTTTTTTATTAAAGAAAAGTTATTGTGCACATGGAGACAGCTTTTGGCCTCTATTCACCAGAGGTCTGCTTCTCCACCCAAGCGTTAATGTTCTTTCTAGAAGCCTCGGCGTTGGACTTGAAGTCCACAGCCTCCAGCTCAGCATGGTAGTGCTTCTTGGTGTCCCCGAGGAAAGTCTGTCACATTTACCACAGATGCAAGAGGATTAAGACAGGATATTGACTAACTGTATAAACCCCGTAGTACGCAAAATAAAGAGTAGTCCACAATGGACTAGACTATGTACAGTTCGTCATAGAATGTATAGGACATCCTGGAAATCGCTAGTGTGGTGTATCTCTTTGCATAATGACTTTCTAATACAGTTATTGGGGTCAATTCAGAAAGAAAAAAAAATTGAATTTGAGATGCAACACTTACTCCACATTGTGGACGTTACCTCAACAAACTGGTAAGACTGTTCTCCGTACAGGCGATTGGCCAGGCTCAGTGAGTATGGGGCTCCCTGCAGGTTCAGGTCATGAATGAGTTTGCCGAAGCTAACATGGATGTCACCCGTAGCTTTGTTGAAGCACATCGTCTAGTGAAAAAAGTAGGGGGGGGGGGGGGAAACCCCAACAAAAAAATAATTTACATGTACCTAATGTGACATTGTGGTTGCATCTGTGACATCTATTTGTCACTTACACGCCCAGATTACATTCATGTTGCTGAACTAGTTCAAAATGATTGGTTTGTGACCAGAACTTCCTGTTTATATTTCCTTATCAACAATTATGAAAAAATAAACAGGTTGAAACCTTAGTAGAGAAAATAAGCTAGTATTACCTCCAGCCTCAAATAAAATTGTGCCAAATACAACAAGTGTTGTGAAACGCCTACTTACAAGCCCATAAAAATCAACAATGCAGTTAAGAATAAAATTAAAGTAACAAATAATTAAAGAGCAGCAGTAAAATAACAATAGCGAGGCTATAGACACAGCAGCTGCTGCTACATGTGTATTTTATGTATAGGGCTAATACCCCATAAATAAAACACCTGCAGTAGTACCGCGGTCCCAGCAGGGGTGTATTCAATAGTCACACAGTAGCAAAACATCGAAACGGAAACCGTTTACTACAAACTGAAAACGCATTGCAACGTAAACAAGTTTCTATTGGACAAATTCAGGTAGGTCCCTCCCAGTTTCATTCCCTTGTAAAAAAAATAAAAAAAAAAAAAACGTTTTTCAACAGTCCAAAAGTTTTTCTACAAACTGCGACTACCTCACCAAAAGCGCAACAGTATCTAGCGGACAGCCTTTGAACCCCCTAGGTTACTCATTCCTTACTATATACAGGGATATAGACCACCAGAATCAGCAGCAGCTGGGGCTCTTTACGTGGAGTAGTCCTGGGTTAAGAAGTCAGAATGCTTCCCATCCCAAACAGTTTGTGCATATATTAAAATGACAACATTTTGTGACGGTCTTGTTGGTCTTTGGTAAGGGGTTTTTCGGCTGTTCATGCACATTGTTTTCTTGAGGCAAGCTGAAGTCCACGCCCCCTTCGTCGCTTATTGGTCAACAGTAGGGATTCAATGAAGTGTTTGTTGCCATTCAATGATAGACAACTTGTTTTCATGCACACTCACTTGAGAAATACTGCACCAAAACATATATTTTGAGAAAGTGTATAAAAGGCTACTAGAGCTGGGAATTACCAAGGAC
This sequence comes from Oncorhynchus clarkii lewisi, assembly GCF_045791955.1. Lineage (NCBI taxonomy): Eukaryota > Metazoa > Chordata > Actinopteri > Salmoniformes > Salmonidae > Oncorhynchus > Oncorhynchus clarkii. The sequence continues at coordinate 6,496,138 of NC_092157.1, forward strand.
CATACTGAGGAACACCACCATACCATATTATTACCACACCATACTGAGGAACATCACCATACCATAATATCACCATACTGAGGAACATCACCATATTACCACCATACCATAATATCACCATACTGAGGAACATCACCATACCATACTGAGGAACATCACCATACCATAATATCACCATACCATAATATCACCATACTGAGGGACATCACCATACCATAATATCACCATACTGAGGGACATCACCATACCATATTACCACCATACCATATCATCACCATATCATCACCATACAGAGACCTCACCATATCACCACCATACCATATCACCACCATACCATATCACCACCATACCATATCACCACCATACCATATCACCACCATACCATATTACCACCATACTGAGGGACCTCACCATACCATATTATCACCATACTGAGGGACCTCACCATACCATATTATCACCATACTGAGAGACCTCACCATATTATCACCATACTGAGGGACCTCACCGTACCATAATCATACCATCACCATACTGAGGGACCTCACCATACCATCACCATACTGAGTGAGAAAAACCTCACCCTATGTCTACATAGCCGTACATTTTAATATATAAAAAACAAGTTTCCAGCTAAAATAGTCATTAACAATGTCTACACTATTTCTAAATCAATTTGATGTCATTTTAAGGGACACATAAATAAATAAAAGCTTCTCAAAAATCAAGGACATTTCTAAGTGACCCCATACTTCTGAACTGTAGTATATTCATCTAATTCAACTACAGCTACGTTGTCCTAATTAGAAAGCACAAACTTGACTGGTACTATATGTTTATTTTGTTGTTGTTTAGCAGAAGTTTTAACCCAAAGTGATGTACATGTGTGTATACATTGTGTAGTTAGTTGGTCATGGTAAACAAAGCCAAAGTCTTGGCGTTACAAGGGCCATACTCCACCGAGTCATACAGGATAACTACGGTTTTACAGTGTGTCGTATCGACGGAACACCGAAAATAAAACGGGTCACACGGACTCACCTCTGACATCTGAGTAGCAGTGTTGCCCCTGGCACCCAGAAAAACCATGGCGAGGGCAGCGGAGATGCTGAGAGGGGAGTACAAAACGTTGCCCTTCTTGTTCTTCTCGGTGATCTTCTTGAACAACGCCAGGGTGAAGTTAGTATTGGCTACAGACACGGCTGCCATTGTAACTGGTGGGAGAGGAAGGCTGGCAGAACTTGGAAAGAAAAGTGAAACGTGTCAGTGAAACAGACCCGTCAATGAATGGGCCGCAATTATCCATCTAATGCGGATGTTACTTTTGAAAAAAAGTACGCAAACCCCCACCCCCCCCCCACCACAAAAAAAGCAGCTAGTTAACGTTACACTTAAGTTATAAAATGTCCCGTCCTCTCTGATGTTATGTTTATGCTATTCTCCTGATTTTGGAGCGGTGGAAAAAATGTTGGTCACATCCAGGTAGCCAAGCAGACATCAATAGTTATGTTAAGTAAATCGGCAAGTAATTCACCAATAAACAAGACAAAAAGTCGTAACTAATCGTAACTTCAACAGAAAGTTATCAAGATCAACAGAGTAAACCTTCCTAAAGTATGTTCAGTATCGTCACCAGTTGATTGGGGGAAATATTATATTGCAGCTACTCACCAAAGACTGGTTATTTGTGAATGTCAGGTGGTTTTCTAGACACGTTCCAGGGAACCATCTATTAAACAATTAACTGCAGACACACACCGTGGCCTGTCAAAGTGCGCTTTTCAATTATTTTCAGCTGACTACTACGGCAAACCAACTGGATCAAACGAATGTACAGTACTATGAAGTAAAAAACTACATCCAAGCAGTGTATGGCCTAAATATAGACAGAGTGAAATAAACAAGAATAATGTATGATTTTGTATTTATTGCTGTTAATTCCAGGAAAACAGATCAACAATTTGCATAAAAACCCAATTCGTTTTAGAAATATATTTGACATTTCCAGTACAATAACATTTACATAAAGAGTACAGTAAATATACACCCGAAGGTAACAGTGAGTGTACCCCATACAGTACAGCCTTTTTTTAATCAGGAACGTTTAACAAGTTTAACTGGCAGGTTCATATGTACAATCGTCCTCCGAGCTCACATGGTTCTTCAATCATCCATACAATTCTGTAAAGAGTGTCCCCACATGTTTTCTTTCCCTGTGTTCAACACATGTCCACACCGTTTTTTAATCAAATTCCGAGTTGGCCTCAACATTTTAGGTACATGTAAGGGGGCAGGGGCAGCTTTTTAATCATGTTTTTGGAGGAAAACAGTACTAAGTGTGGCTATCAATGAAAATTGACAAAACTTTTCATATCAACAAATGAGTGTATACTCCGTATGCACAAGTGTAATATACACAGTGGGGAGAACAAGTATTTGATACGCTGCCGATTTTGCAGGTTTTCCTACTGACAAAGCATGTAGAGGTCTGTAATTTTTATCATAGGTACACTTCAACTGTGAGAGACGGAATCTAAAACAAAAATCCAGAAAATTTTAAGTTTTAAGTAATTCATTTGCATTTTATTGCATGACATTAGTATTTGATCACCTACCAACCAGTAAGAATTCCAGCTCTCACAGACCTGTTAGTTTTTCTTTAAGAAGCCCTCAAGTTCTCCACTCATTACCTGTATTAACTGCACCTGTTTGAACTCGTTACCTGTATAAAAGACACCTGTCCACACACTCAGTCAAACAGACTCCACCCTCTCCACAATGGCCAAGACCAGAGGGCTGTGTAAGGACATCAGGGATAAAATTGTTGACTTGCACAGGGCTGGGATGGGCTTCAGGACAATAGGCAAGCAGCTTGGTGAGAAGCCAACAACTGTTGCGTACTTATTAGAAAATGGAAGACGTTCAAGATGACGGTCAATCACCCCTCGGTCTGGGGCTCCATGCAAGATCTCACCTCGTGGGGCATCAATGATCATGAGGAAGGTGAGCAATCAGCCCAGAACTACACGGCAGGACCTGGTCAATGACCTGAAGAGAGCTGGGACCACAGTCTCAAAGAAAACCATTAGCAACACACTATACCGTCATGGATTAAAATCCTGCAGCGCACGCAAGGTCCCCCTGCTCAAGCCAGCGCATGTTCAGGCCCGTCTGAAGTTTGCCAATGACCATCTGGATGATCCAGAGGAGGAATGGGAGAAGGTCATGTGGTCTGATGAGACAAAAATGTAGCTTTTTGGTCTAAACTCCACTCGCTGTGTTTGGAGGAAGAAGAAGGATGAGTACAACCCCAAGAACACCATCCCAACAGTGAAGCATGGAGGTGGAAACATCATTCTTTGGGGATGCTTTTCTGCAAAGGGGACAGGACGACTGCACTGTATTGAGGGGAGGATGGATGGGGCCATGTATCGTGAGATCTTGGCCAACAACCTCCTTCCCTCAGTAAGAGCATTGACGATGGGTCGTGGCTAGGTCTTCCAGCATGACAACGACCCGAAACAAACAGCCAGGGCAATTAAGGCGTGGCTCCATAAGAAGCATCTCAAGGTCCTGGAGTGGCCTAGCCAGTCTCCAGACCTGAACACAATAGAACATCTTTGGAGGGAGCTGAAAGTCCGTATTGCCCAGCGACAGCCCCGAAACCTGAAGGATCTGGAGAAGGTCTGTATGGAGGAGTGGGCCAAAATCCCTGCTGCAGTGTGTGCAAACCTGGTCAAGAACTACAGGAAACGTATGATCTCTGTAATTGCAAACAAAGGTTTCTGTACCAAATATTAAGTTCTGCTTTTCTGATGTATCAAATACTTATGTCATGCAATAAAATGCAAATTAATTACTTAAAAATCATACAATGTGATTTTCTGGATTTTTGTTTTAGATTCTGTCTCTCACAGTTGAAGTGTACCTATGATAAACAATTACATGCTTTGTAAGTAGGAAACACTGCCGATTTTGCAGGTTATCTAATACTTGTGCATGTACAGTGGGGAGAACATCTTTTACAACTTGTAAAAGATGGGGAGGACCAAGAAAGATCAGATTTAGTCTACTGGAATGCTTTGCAGTTTGGTTATTTTCACTTATTTTCACTTTAAAAAAAAATAAAAATCTGTCCCTGGAAAGCTACTGATCCTGATACCCCAAACAACTCCAGTCAGACACCTCCATTAGTGCTCACGCTAATCGTGTTCATACTCCACATGAAAACACACACAATTCGTAGTGTGTATGTGCATATTTCTTTGTTTTACATCTACCAATGTACCAAACATATGCCATACAGTTAGATCTAGATTTTAAATGAAGTGGGAATAAATATAATGAATCTCCAGAAAAGTTACATGATATCTGCCTTGGCTACCACAGTCCTGTAGAAATGGCTCAAAGAAAATATAGTTATTTTCAGAGAACAGTGTTATCAATAGTAGGAGCCAAATAGTGGCCCCCGACTCTGCAGGTCAGCACAGCATTTCCAAGTGAATACTGGATGGAGGGACAACAGTGTATATTGTCAGAGCTTCACGGTTGCAATAACATCTGGCTCTAGTTCTTCCGGGACTGTTTCAGTGCACTTGAGAAACTTCAGAATTCCTGGTAGTCGTAGTGCATATTGTCAAAGATTATAACTAAAATAAACACCCAGCAGCATTTAACTTCAACATGACAAACATGATGATTAAAAACGTCTTATTCTGCGCTTCACATTATTATCAAGTGGCAAATGCTTTAAGAAACATGTTTCGATACTGCCAGATTCCTTACATTAAAAAAAAAACGAAATATGTTGTACATTCATAAACACTGCAGCAAAAAAATATTTAAAAAAATAATCCCAGCTTTTTTTTTTTTACATTAACTTTTTTGTTTGTACTCATCTTTCGTAGCTGTACAGTTAAACCATTCAAATCCTCGTCCAATAACAATAAGGAGGCATAAATATACCGCTGTAAAAATGAAGTATAGGAAACTCTTTAATCGAGATCACGCAGAATCCCCATGTATTCAGAGAACAAAATCATTTCCCAAGCTCCCATACTCTAAGAGACGTGGTGTCATTTACCAAGCTCCCATACTCTAAGAGACGTGGTGTCATTTCCCAAGCTCACATACACATACTCTAAGAGACGTGGTGTCATTTCCCAAGCTCACATACTCTAAGAGACGTGGTGTCATTTCCCAAGCTCCCACACTCTAAGAGACGTGGTGTCATTTCCCAAGCTCCCACACTCTTAAGAGACGTGGTGTCATTTTCCCAAGCTCACACACTAAGAGACGTGGTGTCATTTTCCCAAGCTCACATACTCTAAGAGACGTGGTGTCATTTCCCAAGCTCACATACACATACTCTAAGAGACGTGGTGTCATTTCCCAAGCTCACATACTCTAAGAGACGTGGTGTCATTTCCCAAGCTCCCACACTCTAAGAGACGTGGTGTCATTTCCCAAGCTCCCACACTCTTAAGAGACGTGGTGTCATTTCCCAAGCTCACACACTCTAAGAGACGTGGTGTAATTTCCCAAGCTCCCATACTCTAAGAGACGTTGTGTCATTTTCCAAGCTTCCATACACTAAGATACGTGGTGTCATTGTCCAAGCTCACACACTCTAAGAGACGTGGTGTAATTTCCCAAGCTCCCATACTCTAAAATATGTGGTGTCATTTTCCCAAGCTCCCACACTCTAAAATACGTGGTGTCATTTTCCCAAGCTCTCACACTCTAGAATACGTGGTGTCATTTTCCCAAGCTCCCACACTCTAGGATACGTGGTGTCATTTTCCCAAGCTCCCACACTCTAGGATACGTGGTGTCATTTTCCCAAGCTCCCACACTCTAGGATACGTGGTGTCATTTTCCCAAGCTCCCACACTCTAGGATACGTGGTGTCATTTTCCCAAGCTCCCACACTCTAATATCAAAAATAAGTTAGTGAACATGAGCTGCTTGCTGTCTTGTGCCAGTTTTCAGTGCAAAATACCAAAAGCCTCTAAAGGATCAGTGGGGGGGGGGGGGTGCGTCTCTATGGAAACAAGACAGCTTCACTCTCAGCTGTGATGGGGACGTAGAGGATGTCTCCGCCACAAGTACTCAGGACCCTCCTCACACACGCTCTTTAAAAAGGTCAAACCAACAATGACAATGACTGAGAAACATCAGAGTGAAACCCTCTTGAAACGGAGGGTTCTCTTGGACCGCTCGTGACAAGGAACCAGATGACGGAACGAAAAGACGTGTTCAGCTGGCGTTGTCTAGTCCTTCGGGAGAGTGGGAGGCGGCGTACTTCAGCCGAAAGCTGCCTGAAAAAACAGAAAGGGGACGGCGTCAGCGGAACAAAGAAGACAATACAAAATGGGAGGATTAAAATAACCTCCCGAAAAATTAAGCAAAAAGACAAGGAACCACTGTGATGAATTCCCAAAATGCACCTGAGCGGTTGGGATTTTTTCTTTTCATTTTTAACTGCTAAGAGAGAGTTTTGAGAGAAAAACGTCCACAGGTCTCCTGAGATGAGAGAGAGCCCTTTAACAGCAGCTCCTGGCTGTAAATAAGTCCTGCCAATGGAGGTGGGGAGGGTTACTGCAAAGGTGTGCCTTCCCAAACTTGGTCAAGGGTACCCTCTGAGTGGGTGGGTGTAGGGTTATAAAGCACTGGTATGTGATAGAGAGTAAGAGCGGGCTGAGGGGGGGTGCCGCAGAGGGGCCGAATGGGTCCATCTGAAGAGGCCCCTGGCCGTGGCGTTATTACCTTGCTGTGATGAATCAACAGAGGGCTGTTTGCAGTCCTGTGCGTAGTGCCCACTGACCCCACAGTTGTAGCAGGAGACGTTGCCGTTGTTCTTGTTGACGCCGACCGCTACCCCCGGGGCCCCTCCGCCGCCTCCCGAACCGGGCACCATACCCACGCTGGAGGGGTACATGTGCGGGTAGAAACGGTTGAAGGGCGACACCATCTGTTGGAGGCTATAGCCTAGCTGGGTGCCCAGTACATGGTCAGATTGGGTGTGCAGCAGGGTCTGGCCAGCGTAAGGGGCGGGGGGGAAGAATGTCAGCTGGGCCTGGCCGTTGCTTTGCGGGGGCGGCTGACTGAGGTAGTTGCTGGCGCACAGGGACGTGAGCTGGAAGATGGGCGGCGCACCAAACACCTGCCGTGGCGCCATCTGGTGGGGAAAGAAAAACGATGGCGCTGTACGGCTGTTGCCGCAGCCGCCTCGGCAACCGCACGCCCCGCAACACATGGCCTGTTGCTGGTGAGTCGTCTGCTGCTGCTGTTGTTGTTGTGGTTGCGCCTGTTGCTGGGCAACAGAGTTACTGGTGCTGTTGACGTAGGAGGTGGAGTCGGTCTGGGTTGAGCCGGGCGCTGGGCCGGGGGTGTGGGTGGGTACGGACGGGGGCACCACCGCCTGAACCTGTCCAGGGGAAGGCGCTACCCCTAGTGTGGCCATGACGGAAGTGGGGATGGGGGCCATAGTGTACAGGGAGGGCAGGTCCGGGAAAAGAGACACATCTGGGTGCTTGATGTGAGGGATGCTAAGGTCCCCCAGGGGTATGGATGGGGTTAGGGGGGCGGCAGGGTCTGGGTTGGAGTAGGCAGGCTGCAGGGGTGAGGCATAGGGCGGACCAGGGGTGATGACACTTATAGCTTCTACCAGGGGCTGGTGGGCAGGGAGGGTGGTGACACCCTCAGAGCTGGCAGTGGTCTGTGGAGGGGCTGTCTTGAAGTGCTGGACTGGGGGCTGCAGGGCAGGGCTGCCAGGGGAGTGTAAGCCCAGGGCTAGGGAGCCAAACCCTGGGAGTACCATGGGCATCTGCTCTGGATCCCCTGGCACGGGAACTGGCACGGTGGTGGACGTAGGCTCTCGGAGGACAAGGGGCACCTGCATGATCAGTCCTCCGACCACCTTGTTGTCTACCAGGGCAGTTGCCACCTGGTGGGGAGGCATGACTGGCAGAGGGGCATCGGCAGGTAGTGCACCGTTGGGCAATATGCAGGGCAGGGGGTGCATGAAGGTGTTTGGGGGATAGTCAAGGCTGGGGGGCTCCCCAACAGGCTTGGCAGAGACCAGGTGGTGGATGGTGGGCATGGCCCCACCTGCAACCTCCTGCCAGGGGAAGAAGGAGTCCGCTGGGCCCTGGGTACTGTCCGTATCTGGGTGAGGGCAAGAGCGAGAGAGAGAGTGAGAGAATGAAAGAGAGAGCGCGAGTGAGAGGGAGAGAATGAAAGAGAGAGCACGAGAAAGAGGGAGAGAATGAAAGAGAGCGCGAGGGATAGAGAGGGAGAGAGAGAGGGAGAGAATGAAAGAGAGCGCAAGAAAGAGGGAGAGAATGAAAGAGAGAGCGAGAGAGAGGGATAGAGAGGGAGAGAGAGAGAGAGGGAGAGAATGAAAGAGAGAGCGCGAGAGAGAGGGAGAGAATGAAAGAGAGAGCGAGGGATAGAGAGGGAGAGAGAGAGGGAGAGAATGAAAGAGAGAGCGCAAGAAAGAGGGAGAGAATGAAAGAGAGCGAGAGAGAGGGATAGAGAGGGAGAGAGAGAGAGAGAGGGAGAGAATGAAAGAGAGAGCGCAAGAAAGAGGGAGAGAATGAAAGAGAGCGAGAGAGAGGGATAGAGAGGGAGAGAGAGAGAGAGAGAATGAAAGAGAGAACGCGAGAAAGAGGGAGAGAATGAAAGAGAGAGCGAGAGGGAGAACAAAAGTCTTAGTGATGTCCCAAAAATAAGACAAGCCCAAAATCTAACCATGGTATATGTGTCTGTCTCACCTTTATCCTTTTCGTCCTCGCTGTCCAGGCTCTCTGGTTCGTGGTGCTGGGGGCTGGAGGCCGAGCTGTAGCTCTCAGACGAGGTTTCGCCGTATACCTCCTGACTGGAGTCTCCGTCTAGACACACATACAACCCCAACATTCATTCAATTAGATTTAGTTCAAATATGATTTGCAAACCTTTGATTTACATGAAATCAACCTGAAGGCATATGCGTATGACTGAGACACACAGATAAGCAGATCAGATGTTGACTGAAAAGCTATGCCTTATAAACTTGTACAACATTGCTCTCTGTTGGTTGAATGTAGTTACTACAAGTAGTAAAAGCCTAAACTCACCAATGGCGAGCGTGTAAAGGGTGTATGATTTATTTTAGAAAGCATTGTTTTGAATTATAATGACCCAACCGACGCCTCTGATAATGACCCAACCGAATCCTCTGATAATGACCCAACCGAATCCTCTGATAATGACCCAACCGAATCCTCTGATAATGACCCAACCGAATCCTCTGATAATGACCCAACCGAATCCTCTGATAATGACCCAACCGAAGCCTCTGATAATGACCCAACCGACGCCTCTGATAATGACCCAACCGACGCCTCTGATAATGACCCAACCGAATCCTCTGATAATGACCCAACCGAAGCCTCTGATAATGACCCAACCGACGCCTCTGATAATGACCCAACCGACGCCTCTGATAATGACCCAACCGAAGCCTCTGATAATGACCCAACCGAAGCCTCTGATAATGACCCAACCGACGCCTCTGATAATGACCCAACCGACGCCTCTGATAATGACCCAACCGACGCCTCTGATAATGACCCAACCGACGCCTCTGATAATGACCCAACCGAAGCCTCTGATAATGACCCAACCGAAGCCTCTGATAATGACCCAACCGAAGCCTCTGATAATGACCCAACCGAATCCTCTGATAATGACCCAACCGACGCCTCTGATAATGACCCAACCGAATCCTCTGATAATGACCCAACCGAAGCCTCGCTCAATTAGATTGTGTTTCTATTTTTGGGTTAAATCGTTGGCGCTGTAGTCACACAAAATAATATATATTTTTTGTTATGAATCACTTTCTTCTAGTTCCTTTTAATTGGAAAAGTTAGCTAGGTTCGATTAGACCAATTCATCCACTGATGGAAACATTGGAGATATGGACTATCCTGCTAGCATACAGTCCCTGCTCTGCCTGTCCCGTCCCTTTCCAGCCGCCTCGCTCTGCTTGCTCAGCCCGCCTCGCTCTGCTTGCTCCGCCCACTTCTGGTGAGACTGTCGCTTAAGCCTTTTCCTCCAAACAACAACAACAACAAACATCAAGCCATTTCTTCACAGGGCTACCATTTCAGAGCTTTAGGATAGGAAGAATATCAGGGCAAAATCATTTCCATCGATACCCACCTTTCCCTGTCGACTGTCGCGCTCGCTGAGAAGCTGGTGGCACCATGCTCCCATTTGCCGCCAAGTATGCTTTCTTCCCCTTTTCCCTGAAGGAGGAGAGACAAAGATGAGCATTCGTCGTCAACGATACAGGATAAATGAGGGAGGAGAAGAGGAATTGAAGCCTGTTGCTCGACAGACTGGTTGGTAATAGACCCACTTCACCCTAGACCCACTTCAATTTGCTTACCCCAATAGATCCACAGACGATGCAATCGCCATCACTCTGCACACTACCCTATCCCATCTGGACAAGAGGAATACCTATGTAAGAATGCTGTTCATTGACTATAGTTCAGCATTCAACACCATAGAACCCTCCAAGCTCATCATTAAGCTCGAGGCCCTGGGTCTGAACCTGCCCTGTGCAACTGGTTCCTGGACTTTTTGACGGGCCGCCAACAGGTGATGAAGATAGGAAACATCACCTCCACTGATCCCCAACACTGGGGCCCCACAAGGTTGTGTGCTCAGCCCCCTCCTGTACTCCTTATTCACCCATGACTGCGTGACCAAGCACGCCTCCAACTGAATCATCAAGTTTGCAGACGACACAACAGTAGTAGGCCTGATTACCAACAATGATGAGACAGCCTATAAGGAGGAGGTGAGGGCTTTGGGAGTGTGGTGCTTGGAAAACAACCTCTCACTCAACGTCAACAAAACAAAGGAGATGATCGTTGACTTCAGGAAACAGCAGAGGGTGCACCCCCCTATCTACATCGATGGGACCGCAGTGGAGAAGGTGGAAAGCTTCCAAGTTCCTTGGCGTACACATCACTGACAAGCTGAAATGGACCACCCACATAGACAGTGTGGTGACAAATGTGCAACAGAGCCTCTTCAACCTCAGGAGGCTAAATACATTTGGCTTGTCACCTAAAACCCTCACAAATTTTTACAGATGCACAATTGAAAGCGCACTGTCAGGCTGTGTCACCGCCTGGTATGGCAACTGTACCGCCCGCAAACCGCAAGGCTCTCCAGAGGGTGGAGCGGTCTGCCTAACGCATTGCCAGGGGCAAACTACCTGCCCTCCAGGACACGTACAGCACCCAATGTCACATGAAGAACAAAAAGATCATCAAGGACATCAACCACCCAAGCCACTGCCTGTTCACCCAGCTATCATTCAGAAGGCGAGGTCAGTAAAGGTGCATCAAAGCAGGGACCGAGAGACTGAAAAACAGTTTCTATCTCAATGCCTTCAGACTGTTAAACAGCCAACACTAGCACATTTGAGGCTGCTGCCTACAGGGCATAGCCGAGGAATCACTGGCCACTTTAAGGAATGGAACACTAGTCACTTTAATAATGTTTACATATCTTAGTCCATTCTGACATCGCTCATCCATATGTATATAGTCTTAATTCATTCCTACTTAGATTTGTGTGTATTGGGTATATGTTGTGTAATTACGCTAGTGTAATGCTAGGTCCTCTCTGTCAGGCCCTGTTGTAGGGGGGATTGACGCTAATGCTCTTCTGTTAGCATGCTAGCTAGCATAATGCTAGGCCTTCTCTGACAGGCACCGCTGTGCTGCTAGGTATTTCCTGAACACAGTCACACTGTTAGCTTTCTGTATCCGACGTTCCTCTCATAGTCAATCTACAGCCAAAGACAACAAACAAATGCGTCTACGAAGCAACACCTATCACAATGTAGAAACTGTACTGTCAGCTGGTTCAGTGTTGAGCCAATATGTCTTTGCAGGGAAGTCTCTTTACTGTCAGTCAATGTGAGGACCCGTTTAGAAGGTGGGTAATAATGACTGTATTGTATGGGTTAAGTGATCGACTGTCTTCGTGCCTCGTTCAAATGCTCTCACTGGCTTTTCTCAGTAGACCCTAGATGTAGAGCAGGGGCCATTATGTATCCAGAGTCTGATCTAGGATCAGGTCCCCATGTCCATATAATCTCATGCATTGGTATCTAAAAGGCCAAACTGATCCTAAATCAGCACTCCAACTCTGGTACATACGGCTCCTGATTGCCTGGTGGGTTGAACATTGATATAGCCGGTGAATACCTGTCTGGTGCCAGTGGCTGCCTCATGCTGGCAGGGTGGTTGCCCCTCTTCTCACTGCCCTGATGCTGTGGACCAGATAGATAGAATTAGCTGTGTTAAAGTAGGGCTGGAGCAAAACCCTGAACACCCATTTGCTCTCTAGGAGGAAGTTACTTGACCGAGTGTGCCTTTAAAACAAATACTGTAGCTCCATTACACTATTTGCCAGAGCAAGAATGCCATAGAGCTGTTGCCTGTTACGTAACCCCTGTCACATGACGAGGGCCCCATGAATGAGGCATTGCTGGACTCTGACCCAGAGCTATAGCGGGTGGGGAGGGGGGGGGGGGTCAAAGGGCAGAGCGCCTCACTCTGGCTAACGCTGATAGCACTCGTATTGCTGCTGAGCTGGACTTGACTTTGGAGCACAAACACACAGACACAAACATGCACTAACACATGCACACATGCACACACGCACACACACACACACACACACACACACACACACACACACACACATAGGTACTCTCCCCAACGTATTTGTACAGTAAAGCTAAAATATTTAATTTGGCTATGTACTCCAGCATTTTGGATTTGAGATACAATGTGTTATATGAGGTGACAGTACATAATGTCAACTTATATACAAGGGTATTCACATACATACACTATATACATACACTATATATACAGCAGTACGTAGACACCCCTTCAAATGAGTGGATTTGGCTATTTCAGCCACACCCGTTGCTGACAGGTGCATAAAATCGAACACACCACCATGCAATCTCCATAGACAAACAGTGTCAGTAGAATGGCCTTACTGAAGAGCTCAGAGATGTTCAACGTGGCACCGTCATAGGATGCCACCTTCCTAACAAGCCAGTTTGTCATATTTCTGCCCTGCTAGAGCTGCCCCCCGGTCGACTGTAAGTTCTGTTATTGTGAAATGGGAAACGTCTAGGAGCAACAACAATTCAGCCGAGTACTGAAGCGAGTGGCGCGTAAAAATCGGCTGTCCTCGTCTGTCCTGGAAGCAACGTCAGCACAATATCTGTTCGTTGGGAGCTTCAGGAAACGGGTTTCCATGGCCGAGCAGCCGCACACAAGCATAAGATCACCATGCGCAATGCCAAGCGTCGACTGGAGTGGTGTAAAGCTCGCCACCATTGGACGCTGGATCAGTGGAAACGCGTTCTCTGGAGTGATGAATCACGCTTCACCATCTGGCAGTCCGACGGACGAATCTGGGTTTGGCAGATGCCAGGAGAACGCTACCTGCCCGAATGCATAGTGCCAACTGTAAAGTTTGGTGGAGGAGGAATAATGGTCTGGGGCTGTTTTTTATGGTTCCAGTGAAGGGAAATCTTAACGCTACAGCATAACAATGACATTATAGATGATTCTATGCGTCCAACTTTGTGGCAACAGTTTGGGGAAGGCCCTTTCCTGTTTCAGCATGTCAATGCCCTCGTCCACAAAGCGAGGTCCGTACAGAAATGGTTTGTCGAGATCGTTGTGGAAGAACTTGACTGGTCTGCACAATGCTCTTGTGGCTGAATGGAAGCAAGTCCCTGCAGCAATGTTCCAACATCTAGTGGGAAGCCTTCCCAGAAGAGAGGAGGAGGCTGTTATAGCAGCAATGTTCCAACATCTAGTGGAAAGCCTTCCCAGAAGAGAGGAGGCTGTTATAGCAGCAAAGGGGGGGTGGGGGGGCAACTCCATATTAATACCCATGATTTTGGAATGAGATGTTCGACGAGAAGGTGTCCACATACTTTGTGTTTCAGTTTTACAGTTTAGAAATGAAAGCAATTTATGTTTACTTTATTTAATATTTTTATATCTTTATGTATCTAATCCCCCCATTTGAAGGTGTCATTGGTATTTACTCTTAAAGTGAATTAAAAATGTAGTCAAGTGTTGTATTTGGTCCCATGTTCTTAACACGCAATGACTACATCAAGCTTGTGACTCTACAAACTTGCTGGATTCATTTGCAGTTTGTTTTGGTTGTGTTTGAAATTATTTTGTGCCCAATAGAAATGATTGGTAATTAATATGTATTGTGTCATTTTGGAGTCACTTTTATTGTAAATAAGAATATAACATGCTCACACACACGCACACACACACACACACACACACACACACACACATATGTTGCTTATACAGAGCATCAGCCCTAATTTGGTCATTGACACAACACATGCTACAGGGGAGAAGTAGAGATCATCCATCTTAAAATAGGACATGTCTGCCTGGTCTAAATGAACTCTTTCTCAGTCCTTCTTGTTAACCCCACGGCTATGGGGCCATTTTAAAAGTAAAAAAAAAAAAAAAAACCCACAAAAAACAACCAATCAAAATGCCTGTTCATACATTTGAACATGATACATGACAATCTGAAAGAAGAAAAAAAAAACAATGGTTTCTTAGCAACAACTGTAACTTCTTAGTATTTGTGAGAATTAGTCTATATCTCAAATGGCACCCTACTTCCTGTACAGAACCCCCGTTTGGCCCTGGTCAACAGTAGTGCACTATGAAGGGAATAGGGTGCCATTTTGGATGTAGCTTTGTGTAGCTTTGGATGTAGCATGTGTCTGTCTCACCTGCTCTGGGCCCCCAGAGGCCTCCTGGTCGGGTTGAAGCGTGCGGGTCTTCCTCGTCCAGTCAGGCAGGCTGTGTGACCCCTTTCGAACGCTCTCTCCCTGGGAACTTTTGGTATCGGGAACGCTGCAGGGGGAAAAAAGGGGGGGGGGGGTATAAGAATCAGGTCTTTCATCAGAAACAAACATATGGTGTATATCTGCACTGAAGGGGGGGGGGGGGGGGGGTATAAGAATCAGGTCTGTCATCAGAAACAAACATATGGTGTATATCTGCACTGAAGGGGGGGGGGGGGGGGGGGGTATAAGAATCAGGTCTGTCATCAGAAACAAACATATGGTGTATATCTGCACTGAAGGGGGGGGGGGGGGGGTATAAGAATCAGGTCTGTCATCAGAAACAAACATATGGTGTATATCTGCACTGAAGGGGGGGGGGGGTATAAGAATCAGGTCTGTCATCAGAAACAAACATATGGTGTATATCTGCACTGAAGGGGGGGGGGGTATAAGAATCAGGTCTTTCATCAGAAACAAACATATGGTGTATATCTGCACTGAAGGGGGGGGGGGGGGGTATAAGAATCAGGTCTTTCATCAGAAACAAACATATGGTGTATATCTGCACTGAAGGGGGGGGGGGGGGGCTACTCACTTGAAGAAGGAGGCACTCCTAACCACAGATCTAGGATCAGCCTAATCTATCCCCATTCCAAACCATAATCATCAGTTGGTCTTTGGGCTAGTGATTAGGAGCAACTTCTACCTTCTAGGGTTGGGTTCAATTCCTTTTCAATTCCAGTCAATTCAGGAAGTACAATGTGAACTTCAATTTCAAATCTCTTCAATGCTTTTCAATTAGGAAAATTTGGAACATAAATGTTATTTACAGTCTGAATTGACAGGAATTTAAATGGGATTGACCCTGCCACCTACTACGGTGTCGGGACAATAGGGTGCCTACCTATGGCAGGGTCTATTGCTGACATGTTTCAATAGGGTGCCTACCTATGGCAGGGTCTATTACTGACATGTTTCAATAGGGTGCCTACCTATGGCAGGGTCTATTGCTGACATGTTTCTTTCGGTGTCCCAGAACGTACGGATCCAAATCTGAAGGGTTTGAAGACATTTATTAATTCATTTATTCATTCATAGTTGACAGGAAACCAATGCATTTTAATCAACGTTTCACATCAACACTCATACCTAGTGAGATCAGTGAGTAGCAACAGGCATTTCTCAGTGAGAAACATCATCAGAAACATCAGAAACAACATCTGAATATCACAGTACAGTATGCATACGGACACACACACTACAATGTATGTGATTCCTGCTTACAAGCGAAAAATTAAAAGCAGGAAGCACCAGTGACTCGGTCTATAAAAAAAGTGGTCAGATTGAAGCAGACGCTAAACTACAGGACTGTTTTGCTAGCACAGACTGGAACAGATTACGGATTACCAGGACATGTACTCCGGGCATGTACTGACCAACTGGCAGGTGTCTTCACTGACATGTTCAACCTCTCCCTGTCTGAGTCTGTAATACCAACATGTTTCAAGCAGACCACCATAGTCCTGGTGCCCGACAACACGAAGGCAACCTGCCTAAATGACTACAGACCCGTAGCACTCACATCTGTAGCCATCAAGTGCTTTGAAAGCATGGTAATGGCTCACATCAACACCATTATCCAAGAAACCCTAGACCCACTCCAATTTGCATACCGCCCAAACAGATCCATAGATGATGCAATCTCTATTGCCCTCCACACTTCCCTTTCCCACCTGGACAAAAGGAACACCTATGTGAGAATGCTATTCATTGACTACAGCTCAGAGTTCAACACCATAGTACCCTCAAAGCTCATCACTAAGCTAAGGATCCTGGGACTAAACACCTCCCTCTGTAACTGGATCCTGGACTTCCTGACGGGCCGCCCCAAGGTGGTGAGGGTAGGTAGCAACACATCTGCCACGCTGATCCTCAATACTGGAGCCCCCCAGGGGTGCATGCTCAGTCCTCCCCTGTACTCCCTGTTCACCCACAACAGCATGGCCAGGCACGACTCCAACACCATCATTAAGTTTTGCAGACGACACAACAGTGGTAGGCCTGATCACCGACAACGACGGGACAGCCTATAGGGAGGAGGTCAGTGACCTGGCTGGGTGGTGCCAGAATAACAACCTATCCCTCAACGGAACCAAGACTAAGGAAATGATTGTGGACTACAGGAAATGGAGGTCCGAGCATGCACCCATTCTCATCGACGGGACTGTAGTGGAGCAGGTTGAGAGCTTCAAGTTCCTTGGTGTCCACATCAACAACAAACTAGAATGGTCCAAACACACCAAGACAGTCCTGAAGAGGGCACAACAAACCTATTCCCCCTCAGGAAACTAAAAAGATTTGGCATGGGTCCTGAGATTCTCAAAAGGTTCTACAGCTGCAACATCGAGAGCATGGTTGCATCACTGCATGGTATTTGCTCGGCCTCTGACCGCAAGGCACTACAGAGGGTAGTGCGTACGGCCCAATACATCACTGGGGTCAAGCTTCCTGCCATCCAGGACCTCTACAACAGGCGGTGTCAGAGGAAGGCCCTAAAAATTGTCAAAGACCCTAGCCACCCCAGTCATAGACTGTTCTCTCTGCTACCGCATGGCAAGCGGTACCGGAGTGCCAAGTCTAGGACAAAAAGTATTCTCAACAGTTTTTACCCCCAAGCCATAAGACTCCTGAACAGGTAATCAAATGGCTACCCGGAATATTTGCGTTGTGTGCTATACAAAGGCTATACCACAGCACCACAGGGGCTAGCATTAGCATCCCTAGGGCTGTGATTAGCCTGCGAAGCCAGAGCATGGACGACGGGCAATATATAGCCTCAGAAATGCAAGAGTCAGAATGAGAGAATCAGAGAGTCAGAATGAGAGAATTTGAGAGTCAGAATGAGAGAATCAGAGAGTCAGAATGAGAGAATCAGAGAGTCAGAATGAGAGAATCAGAGAGTCAGAATGAGAGAATCAGAGAGTCAGAATGAGAGAATCAGAGAGTCAGAATGAGAGAATCAGAGAGTCAGAATGAGAGAATCAGAGAGTCAGAGAGAGAAAGAGAGAGTCAGAATGAGAGAATCAGAGAGTCAGAATGAGTGAATCAGAGAGTCAGAGAGAAAGAGAGAATCAGAGAGAGAGAGAGAGAAAGAGAGAATCGGAGAGAGAAAGAGAGTCAGAATGAGAGAATCAGAGAGTCAGAATGAGAGAATCAGAGAGTCAGAATGAGATAATCAGAGAGTCAGAATGAGAGAATCAGAGAGTCAGAGAGAGAAAGAGAGAATCAGAGAGAGAGAGAAAGAGAGAATCAGAGAGTCAGAATGAGAGAATCAGAGAGTCAGAGAGAGAAATAGAGAATCAGAGAGTCAGAATGAGAGAATCAGAGAGTCAGAGAGAGAAAGAGAGAATCAGAGAGAGAGAGAGAAAGACAGAATCAGAGAGTCAGAATGAGAGAATCAGAGACTCAGAGAGAGAAAGAGAGAATCAGAGAGTCAGAATGTGAGAATCAGAGAGTCAGAGAGAGAAAGAGAGAATCAGAGAGTCAGAATGAGAGAATCAGAGAGTCAGACAGAGAAAGAGAGAATCAGAGAGTCAGAATGAGAGAATCAGAGAGTCAGAATGAGAGAATCAGAGAGTCAGAATGAGAGAATCAGAGAGTCAGAATGAGAGAATCAGAGAGTCAGAGAGAGAAAGAGAGAATCAGAGAGAGAGAGAAAGAGAGAATCAGAGAGCGAGAGACATAGAGAATCAGAGAGCGAGAGACAGAGCCAATCATATTACATTTGAAATATCTATATTCTTTTAAAACAGACAGAGAGAGAATCAGAGTCAGAGAGAGACATAGAGAATCAGTCAGAGAGAGAGAATCAGAGTCAGTTGAAAATCAGAGTCAGAGAGGGAGAGAGAAACAGAGAGAGAGCGACAGCGAAAGTGTCTCTTTATAGCTCTCTCTCGCTGTCTCTGTGTATCTGATTCTGAGACACAGAGAGACAGACAGATTTAGACAGAGAGAGAGATAGAAAGCAACAGAGACACAGAGAGAGAGACAGAGAGAGAGATAGAAAGCGACAGAGACACAGGGAGAGACAGAGAGAGAGATAGAAAGAGAGAAAGACAGACAGAAAGAGAGAGACAGACAGAGAGCGACAGCTCAGGCTTTCCACAAATCGACAGGAGACATAAAAGTTGGAGTTAGGACAACTGGACTTCATCTCAGGCCCTGTGTACCCTCCCCCTGGTGAAAATGAAATGTAGGGAGTAGGGTGAACTGTGTTGGGGGGTGACCATATTGGAATGAGTAGGGTGGACTGTGTTGGGGGTTGACCATATTGGAATGAGTAGGGTGGACTGTGTTGGGGGGTGACCATATTGGAATGAGTAGGGTGGACTGTGTTGGGGGGTGACCATATTGGAATGAGTAGGGTGGACTGTGTTGGGGGGTGACCATACTGGAATGAGTAGGGTGGACTGTGTTAGGGGGTGACCATTTGGAATGAGTAGGGTGGACTGTGTTGGGGGGTGACCATATTGGAATGAGTAGGGTGGACTGTGTTGGGGGGTGACCATATTGGAATGAGTAGGGTGGACTGTGTTGGGGGGTGACCATACTGGAATGAGTAGGGTGGACTGTGTTAGGGGGTGACCATATTGGAATGAGTAGGGTGGACTGTGTTGGGGGGTGACCATATTGGAATGAGTAGGGTGGACTGTGTTGGGGGGTGACCATATTGGAATGAGTAGGGTGGACTGTGTTGGGGGTTGACCATATTGGAATGAGTAGGGTGAACTGTGTTGGGGGGTGACCATGTTGGAATGAGTAGGGTGGACTGTGTTGGGGGGTGACCATACTGGAATGAGTAGGGTGGACTGTGTTAGGGGGTGACCATATTGGAATGAGTAGGGTGGACTGTGTTGGGGGGTAACCATATTGGAATGAGTAGGGTGGACTGTGTTGGGGGGGTAACCATATTGGAATGAGTAGGGTGAACTGTGTTGGGGGGTAACCATGTTGGAATGAGTAGGGTGGACTGTGTTGGGGGGGGGGTAACCATGTTGGAATGAGTAGGGTGAACTGTGTTGGGGGGGTAACCATGTTGGAATGAGTAGGGTGGACTGTGTTGGGGGGTGAACCATGTTGGAATGAGTAGGGTGGACTGTGTTGGGGGGTGAACCATATTGGAATGAGTAGGGTGAACTGTGTTGGGGGGGTAACCATGTTGGAATGAGTAGGGTGGACTGTGTTGAGGGGGGGGTAACCATGTTGGAATGAGTAGGGTGGACTGTGTTGGGGGGGTAACCATATTGGAATGAGTAGGGTGGACTGTGTTGGGGGGGTAACCATATTGGAATGAGTAGGGTGGACTGTGTTGGGGGGGTAACCATGTTGGAATGAGTAGGGAGTAGGGTGAACTGTGTTGGGGGGATTGGGTGGGGGGTGAACTGGATTGGGTGGGGGGTGAACCTGATTGGGTGGGGGGGTGAACCGGATTGGGTGGGGGGTGAACCAGATTGGGTGGGGGGTGAACCAGATTGGGTGGGGGGTGAACCGGATTGGGTGGGGGGTGAACCAGATTGGGTGGGGGGTGAACCAGATTGGGTGGGGGGTGAACCAGATTGGGTGGGGGGTGAACCGGATTGGGTGGGGGGTGAACCGGATTGGGTGGAGGGTGAACCGGATTGGGTGGAGGGTTACTTACACACAACTTCCTCTTGGCTGGATGCCTCAGAACCGTCCTCCTTGAAGGACTTCCCTAGAGCTGCAGGGTTACCTGGAGAGAGGCACAGACACAGGCTGTTTGAGAGCATCAAAACATTAATGCATTTTGGGTAAATTGTGACAGACTGATCAACAAATAATATTGAGCAGTTATTTATGACGCAAGGTGATTTGTAGTCTCGACTTTCGACTGCTATGTCGAACGTGCCCTTAACTCGCAATCTAATTCCACCTCAGAATACCCCATAATGACCTTCCCAGAGGAAAACTGACATTGGTGTCAGGTAAACTAGTAAAATGACGCACCAAGTCAGACAAGCCGCCGCCACGGGTAGGGGAAATTGAGGTAGAACAGGGCTCATGGAGGAGGACAGGGCTCAGGGAGGAGGACAGGGCTCAGGGAGGAGGACGGGGCTCAGGGAGGAGGACGGGGCTCAGGGAGGGGGACAGGGCTCAGGGAGGAGGACAGGGCTCAGGGAGGGGGACAGGGCTCAGGGAGGGGGACAGGGCTCAGGGAGGAGGACATGGCTCAGGTGGAAGGTGTTGGACACACAAACCCCCAGGTTGTCTGCCCTCGGCGGTCACCCTCCACCGTCACCTGTCTCTCAGGTAGGGCTGTCACCTGTCTCTCAATTAGGGCTGTCACCTGTCTCTCAGGTAGGGCTGTCACCTGTCTCTCAGGTAGGGCTGTCACCTGTCTCTCAGGTAGGGCTGTCACCTGTCTCTCAGGTAGGGCTGTCACCTGTCTCTCAGTTAGGGCTGTCACCTGTCTCTCAGGTAGGGCTGTCACCTGTCTCTCAGGTAGGGCTGTCACCTGTCTCTCAGTTAGGGCTGTCACCTGTCTCTCAGGTAGGGCTGTCACCTGTCTCTCAGGTAGGGCTGTCACCTGTCTCTCAGTTAGGGCTGTCACCTGTCTCTCAGTTAGGGCTGTCACCTGTCTCTCAGTTAGGGCTGTCACCTGTCTCTCAGTTAGGGTTGTCACCTGTCTCTCAGTTAGGGCTAGGCAAACAGGTTAAGGTGTGTCTGTCTGTGTCCTAAATGGGACCCTATTCCATATATAGTGCACTACTTCTAACCAGAGCCCATAGGGAAAAGGGTGCTATTTGGGCGGGAGCGGGAGCCTCTGATGTCAGATGGTTTCAGTAGGAGACACAGTAGGGAGTGTAAGTATTGGCAAGAAAGCAGCATTGACAAGTCAGTTTGACGTCTCTGATGTCCCACGCTGCTTCATGATGCATCATCATGTATCCCTTATAAACAGTGGTTTCCCATGATGCATCATGATGTATCCCTTATAAACAGTGGTTTCCCATGATGCATCATGATGTATCCCTTATAAACAGTGGTTTCCCATGATGCATCATCATGTATCCCTTATAAACAGTGGTTTCCCATGATGCATCATGATGTATCCCTTATAAACAGTGGTTTCCCATGATGGTTCAGGATGTATCCCTTATAAACAGTGGTTTCCCATGATGCATCATGATGTATCCCTTATAAACAGTAGTTTCCCATGATGCATCATGATGTATCCCTTATAAACAGTGGTTTCCCATGATGCATCATGATGTATCCCTTATAAACAGTAGTTTCCCATGGTGCATCATGATGTATCCCTTATAAACAGTGGTTTCCCATGATGCATCATGATGTATCCCTTATAATCAGTGGTTTCCCATGATGCATCATGATGTATCCCTTATAAACAGTGGTTTCCCATGATGCATCATGATGTATCCCTTATAAACAGTAGTTTCCCATGATGCATCATGACATAATCCCTTATAAACAGTGGTTTCCCATGATGCATCATGATGTATCCCTTATAATCAGTGGTTTCCCATGATGCATCATGATGTATCCCTTATAAACAGTGGTTTCCCATGATGCATCATGATGTATCCCTTATAAACAGTGGTTTCCCATGATGCATCATGATGTATCCCTTATAAACAGTGGTTTCCCATGATGCATCATGATGTATCCCTTATAATCAGTGGTTTCCCATGATGCACCATGACGTAATCCCTTATAAACAGTGGTTTCATCGTAGTAAGACATCTACCACAGTAGGCAACATTTGACGTTTTTTTTCATTTTTTATAAGCAATCTGTTAAATGCATTATAAAAAGTCCCGATGCCAAGACCAAGCTCTGGAAGGTTCTAGATACATTTTTTTGAGGACATGGAACATTTGCTCCTAATCCATTTTTACAGCACTATAAAAGATTTACCAGCTCAAAGGATGTTCCAGAAATTGCAGGGTTTATAAGCAGAGGAAACACAGAAAGGGGGGAAAGGGGTAAAGAGACTGACATTTACAGGATTAACCAAAAGGGGGGAGATATTTCACAGTCTTCGTTCATTTTTTTTGCGTCAAACTGAGGTACATTAAAAGCTTGAACACGTCCTCTGATCCAATGGAGGCTGCTGAGGGGAGGACGGCTCATAGTAATGGCCGGAACAGAACTAATCGAATGGAATCAAACACATGGATAACAGGGATTGGATGTATTTGATACCATTCCATTGATTCCGCTCCAGCCATTACCACGAGCCCGTCTTCCCCAACTAAGATGCCACCAACCTCCTCCAGTGAGCTAATGGTATGGCAAGAAAAACATGCTGACTGGATATCACTATAAGTGTCATATCTAGTAGGCTATATGATTTCTTCACATTAAATATTGTTTTTATTTAACTAGACAAGTCAGTTAAGAACAAATTCTGATTTACAATGACGGCCCTACACCAGCCAAAACCGGAACGACGCTGGGTCAATTGTGTGCCGCCCTATGGGCACTCCCAATCACAGACGGTTGTGATACAGCCTGTATTTGAGCCAGGGGGTCTGTAGTGACGCCTCTAGCACTGAGATGCAGTGCCTTAGACCGCTGCCCCACTCAGGAGCCCCAAAAAATGACTGTCCAGAATGGGTATCGAACCCCCGACCTTTGCGGTAGTAACCGGCCTTGCGGTAAAAAATAAAGCAATATGCATTTCACATTTATCTAATGTATTGCATCAGAATATTCAGTTGTCTGCATCCCAAATGGCACCCTATTCCCTATATAAAGCCAAACTCTGGTCAAAAGTAGTGCACGATATAGGGAATAGGGTGCCATTTGGGATGCTTGCATAGAGTGTGGCCTGAAGAGAGAGAGGATGGGTAAGTAGAGGTGGATGGATAGCCAATGGGTAAGTAGAGGTGGATTGATAGCCAATGGGTAAGTAGAGGTGGATGGATAGCCAATGGGTAAGTAGAGGTGGATGGGTAGCCAATGGGTAAGTAGAGGTAGATTGATAGCCAATGGGTAAGTAGAGGTGGATGGGTAGCCAATGGGTAAGTAGAGGTAGATTGATAGCCAATGGGTAAGTAGAGGTGGATGGATAGCCAATGGGTAAGTAGAGGTGGATTGATAGCCAATGGGTAAGTAGAGGTGGATGGGTAGCCAATGGGTAAGTAGAGGTAGATTGATAGCCAATGGGTAAGTAGAGGTGGATTCTGAGCAGGGTTGTGACGAAGCTGAGTTAGGGTGACGTAGCTCCACCTCTGGACTGAACGTCCCGTTGTTGGGCCTGCTAGGGCACCGCGCTCAGGACCGCTCACCTCAAATGGGTGTCAACGTACATCAGCTCTGCTCCGAGGGAGGGCGTAGGGAGCTGTGGGTGAGTCATGGGCGTAGACACACATACACTAGGCCTAGAGCCCACCTGAACATTTTTACATGTGAGTCATTTGGCAGACACTCTTATCCAGAGCGACTAACAGGAGCAATTAGGGTTAAGTGCCTTGCTGAATCTTTCGGTTACTGGCCCATAACCGCTAGGCTACCTGCTGCCCCCACACATGACATGTTATTATGAGGGTTATGATTTAAGAAGAGACACACTCAAACACACACACACACACACATGCTCACACACGCACACACACACACACACACACACCCAAAACTACACGCTCAAACCCACACACACACACACACACACAGCACAGCACTTACATCTGCTGCAGCTGCAGGAGGAGGAGGAAGAGGAGGACTCACACAGGAAGAAGCCACAGACCTTCCTCGTCCGTCGGAAAGCTTGTGGAGCCGACAGAAACTTCTCCCTGGCAACAGAACAACACATAAAAGGGGCGTGTAAGTCTAGAACGCCAAAGTTAGTCTGGGAATAGGCCTAAAGAGCTAAACTCACTGTGTGGGGTAAAGAGGGAAGTAGGCTGGAGTTTTAACAGGAAACTCTGGTCCGGTATTCATAGAGAGTCTCAAAGTAGGAGTGTGTCTTCTACATCATAATGAGAGTGATGTTAGCTGGTATGAATCCCCTAGGGGGAAATATCTGTTGATGTGCTCTTGAGCAAAGGCACTTAGCCCTAATTGCTCATGTAGTTGGCGCCGACAGAGAGGGCTGCCTCGTTTCTAGTTCTTAGGAAACTTTGCTGTATTTCGTTTTTTATTTTTTTATTTTATGTATTATTTCTTACATTGTTAGCCCAGAAAATATTACAACAAACATTTTCGCTACACCCGCAATAAGAATCTGCTTAAACACGATTTGTAAGTCGCCGTGGATAGGAACGTCTGCTAAATGACTAAAATGTGTGAGGAAATGATCCTTGATTAGCACTCTTTATGAATAGGGGCTCGGCTCTGTTTCACCAGGATCCATTCCACTTCTGAAGATCCACTCCTTAGTTTGACTTATACCTTCCTTCTCTGAAGGTAATACTGGATCTAGAACCAGGATTGTGAGAGATAAAACGAGGCAACGCGGCGGAATCCCAAAGGTCAAATGGAAACGATCTCTTCTATTTGCTTTCAAGTGGGAAGCACACCAGAGTAAACATTCTGTTAACTTTGCAATATCAGTGTAATAAGGACATCTGATCAAACAAATGCTGAATTGATGTTAGCTAGCGGATGAAAGTGTCCTTGTAGGGCTGTGTTTCATCTGTAGCCTGGTTGTCTAGTTCCATCAATATGCTCAGATATTGGACACAACTGCCTAGCCCCTGCCTAGCGCCTGGCTAGCCCCTGCCTAGTGCCTGCCTAGTGCCTGGCTAGCGCCTGCCTAGTGCCTGGCTAGCCCCTGCCTAGTGCCTGGCTAGCGCCTGCCTAGCGCCTGGCTAGCCCCTGCCTAGCGCCTACCTAGCGCCTGGCTAGCCCCTGCCTAGCGCCTGGCTAGCCCCTGCCTAGTTCCTGGCTAGTGCCTGGCTAGCCCCTGCCTAGCCCCTGCCTAGTTCCTGGCTAGCGCCTGGCTAGCCCCTGCCTAGCGCCTGGCTAGCCCCTGCCTAGTGCCTGGCTAGCGCCTGCCAAGTGCCTGGCTAGCCCCTGCCTAGCGCCTGGCTAGCCCCTGCCTAGTGCCTGGCTAGCGCCTGGCTAGCCCCTGGCTAGTGCCTGGCTAGCGCCTGCCTAGCACCTGGCTAGCGCCTGCCTAGCGCCTGGCTGCTTAGCGCCTGCCTAGCGCCTGCCTAGTGCCTGGCTGCCTAGCGCCTGCCTAGTGCCTGGCTGCCTAGCGCCTGCCTAGTGCCTGGCTGCCTAGCGCCTGCCTAGTGCCTGGCTGCCTAGCGCCTGCCTAGTGCTTGCCTGCCTAGCGCCTGCCTAGCGCCTGGCTGCCTAGCGCCTGCCTAGTGCTTGCCTGCCTAGCGCCTGCCTAGCGCCTGCCTAGCGCCTTGCTCTTGAATAGGCCTACATTGCAAAGAGATAAATGCTTCAACCTTGCGTGGTTTGTTTTTTGTTATCTATGAGCAGAGTTATTGGCACTTATCTCACTGATTATCCCCAAAGCCAACACCTTTTTTTGGCCGCCTTTCCTTCCAGTTCTCTGCTGCCAGTGACTGGAACGAATCGCAAAAATCGCTGAAGTTGGACACTTTTATTTCCCTCACCAACTTTAAACATCAACTATCTGCGCAGCTAACCGATCACTGCAGCTGTACATAGTCCATCTGTAAATAGCCCACCCAATCTATCTACCTTATCCCCACACTGTTTTGATTTGATTTACTTCTCTGCTCTTTTGCACACCAGTATCTCTACTTGCACATCATCATCTGCTCATTTATCACTCCAGTGTTAATCTGCTAAATTGTAATTATTCGCTCCTATGGCCTATTTATTGCCTGCCTCCTTATGCCAGCAGCATATCACCCTGCATACCACTGCTGGCTTGCTTCTGAAGCTAAGCCAGGGTTGGTCCTGGTCAGTTCCTGGATGGGAGACCAGATGCTGCTGGAAGTGGTGTTGGAGGGCCAGTAGGAGGCACTATTTCCTTCCTCTGGTCTAATTTTTTTTTATCCCCAGGGCAGTGATTGGGCCCATTGGCTACTGCCCTGTGTAGGTTGCCCTCTTTTGGATGGGACGTTAAATGGGTGTCCTGACTCTGAGATCATTAAACATCCCATGGCACTTATCGTAAGAGTAGGGGTGTTAACCCTGGTGTCCTGGCTAAATTCCCAATCTGGCCCTCAAACCATCATGGTCACCTAATAATCCCCAGTTTACAATTGGCTCCTTAATCCCCCTGTAACTATTCCCCAGGTCGTTGCTGCAAATGAGAATGTGTTCTCTTACCTGGATAAATAAAATGCCTTTTGCACACACTGTATATAGACTTTCTTTCTTCTACTGTGTCATTGACTTGTTTGTGTTTATTGTTTACTCCACGTGTAACTCTGTATTGTTGTATGTGTCACACTGCTTTGCTTTATCTTGGCCACGTCGCAGTTGTAAATGAGAACTTGTTCTCAACTAGTCTAACTGGTTAAACAAAGGGGAAATAAATAAAAGACTTTAAGCTTTCATTTTCCAGGAAAACGATACTGACTAGAAGTGGTTTCCAGGAGGGGGCACTGTTGTCCTCACAACAAGACACCGCCGCTCACAGTAACCAAGTAGAGTAAGACATGTACATACAGAGTTCAGGTGGGCCTTCTTCTCACTTCAGCAAGCAAAGGAAAGGAGCTTAACAACAAGGACAGAAAATCACCAGAATGACCAAGAAAGACTTCCAAAAGGACTAATTCGAGGTAAAAAAAAAAAAGGAGAAGGAACAACTCAACAACAACAAAAAGTCAGAGATTGATTTCTGATTGCTCATTTTAATCCATTGTACAGGATGCGGACATGTGGCTGATGTTTCAACGTCAAGCTGCCTTCTTCCTCCATAGTGACCTGGCCATTGCACATAGCTCCTATTTATACTAGCAGGTAGCCTAGTGGTTAGAGCATTGGGCTAATAACCTGAAAGGTTGCTAGATCGAATCCCTGAGCTGACAGCGTAACAATCTGTAGTTCTGCCCCTGAACAAGGCAGTTAACCTACTGTTCCTAGGCCGTCATTGCAAATAAGAATTTGATCTTAACTGACTTGCCTAGTTAAATTAATAAATACCCTAGATGCTTATTGAGATAAAATTATATGTTTCAAGGTAAATTATATAACAAAGTGGTAGTGTCTTTTTTATTAGCTAGGTAGACTAGGTGAAGAACAAGTTCTCATTTACAACTGTGACCTGGCCAAGATAAAGCAAAGCAGTGCGACACAAACAACAACACAGAGTTACACATGGGATAAACACACATACAGTCAATAACACAATAGGAAAAAAAAGTCTATATACAGTGTGTGCAAATGGCGTGAGGCGATAAGGCAATAAATAGGCCATAGTAGCGAAGTAATTACAATTTAGCAGATTAACACTGGAGTGATAGATGAGCAGATGATTATGTGCAAGTAGAAATTCTGGTGTGCAAAAGAGCAGAAAAGTAAATAAAAACAATGTGGGGATGAGGTAGGTAGATTGGGTGTGCTATTTACAGATGGGCTATGTACAGCTACAGTGATCAGTAAGCTGCTCTGACAGCTGATGCTTAAAGTTAGTGAGGGAGATACAAGTCTCCAACTTTAGCGATTTTTGCAATTTGTTCCAGCCACTGGCAGCAGAGAACAGAAAGGAAAGGCAGCCAAATGAGGGTTAATGTCTGGTTAATCAATAGACCATGTCAACATATACATAGGTAATATTTCGGTGTCTGTGAATCCCAAAAAATCAAGGCGACAACATTATAGAAACGAGGACAGTGAATAAAATAAATATCATTATTTAGCCCCTTAGGATCCCCAGTGTCCAAGGAGTACAGGCAAAATGCCTCTCTTTGTTCTAGTTTACGTACGATGTCATCTCCTGTTGGTGAAACCTGGATGACGTCACCTCCTCCTGGTGACATCAGGACGTGTTCTATTAGCTAGTAAGCGCACGGAGGAAGGTGAGCCAACGTTGGATTAGATACAGTGGCGCGCAATAGCATAGGCCCGTGTTTATGTATTCTAATAGGGGCCTTGTGTTCTGAAATGCAAATGAGTTTCAACGCTAGTTTAGTTTTGACCAATGGAAGTAGCCCTTCAGATTACATTTCAGCATATTCGTGACATTCGTGGTGCTGCAATTAATGAAGCTTTGGGTTTTCGTACTCTTTACCTGTGGTATAAAACTGTAGTATTGCTGGTGATGTCACAATGTACATAGTGGCCACACTTGTAATTTCCATCGGAGCGGGCCTGGGTAGCTGTCACGCTCCCTGGGTAGCTGTCACGCTGTGCGTAACTCGATTGTGCGCACGGCGAAAACAAAAATGCTACTTTAGTAGATTTGGATCCATTTTGAGGGATGATCTAGAGTTTCATTAAAATGGATTTGACTCGACCGGCACATGGGCCGTAATCCGTGTGGGGTGAAAAACAAACAGCCACAAACGTGGCGACCGTTTTGTCCTGGTTTCTATTAGTGTCAGTGAGTAGGCTTTGACATTCAGTCTCTGTAGCACGGGTATAGAGGCCCGTTCAATGACACCCTTATCATACCCTGGCGTTGCAGGAACCTGGTGCGCATACCATTAGCGTTGCGCTCAAAATCTATGTCTGTACTACAGTTACATCAGAGTCTTACAAATGAACCCACCGGTATGTTCCGCTGAAGGTGTGCCGTGGTGATTGCCGTCTGCCGTAAAAGTGGCGTTTCTACTCTGTGTCTTGCTGGAGATCGTAGACTCCAACTTGTTTTCTTTATTTTCGTGGATTGTAAGATCAAAGAAGTCTATTTTCTTTCCGACTTCTCTCTGCTGTTAATTTGACATTGGTGTCAGATAAGTTAAGAAATTAACTCAGATGAGAGCGTTAGTACCGTTCCAATCCCAGTAGCATGTCTTCTATGTATATTTTCCAACGAGTGGCATTCTGGAAATATGGGGTTTTCTAGGCTTCATAAATGCAGGTCTCTTCCCAGGGTCCCATGGGGCTCCTGAGTGGCGCAGTGGTCTAAGGCACTGCATCTCAGTGCTAGAGGCGTCACCACAGACCCTGGTTCAGCAGGTCTAAGGCACTGCATCTCAGTGCTAGAGGTTTCACCACAGACCCTGGTTCAGCAGGTCTAAGGCACTGCATCTCAGTGCTAGAGGCGTCACTACAGACACCCTGGTTCGAATCCAGGCTGTATCGCAACTGGCAGTGATTGGGAGTCCCATAGGGCGGCACACAATAGGCCCGGCGTTGTCCGGGTTTGGCCGGTGTAGGCCGTCATGGCCGTCATGGGACAGAAAGGAAGTTTATACACACTATTATGTAGTTTCGGTAAGCCAATATAAACTGGACAGACTGGCCGTGGTGTAATGAGAAAAGTCCTTCTTCGTTTCCGTTATCCAACCCTGTGGAAGAGCGTTATCAACGAAGCTATCTATGTCCCTTTTCTTTTCTGTCCGCGGGGTTGTAACGGAGAGGTACCAGAGAGTTGGGCATAGACCTCACTCCTATATTGTTCCCTGCTTCATAACACAATATCTAGATTGTATTTCAGTTCCTTCAAAGCATTTTGTTCATCATTACTGAGACTAGCTGCTTGTTTAGGGGTATTGCGGGTCAATTTAGCAAAATCATTTTCTATCAGCCTACTTACTGTAGGTGAGAACAGATGGAGTCAAATTAGCATAAGGCACAAAACTCAAGTTCTTTTTTAAAGTGGTTTGTTCTCTCACATCAGGAATACCATATGCATTATAGTTTCTGAACTCTGCATTGCCATCACTTGCCCTATTAGCACGGAATAAATTAGTTTAATGTAAATGCAACTTCTAATGCATAAGGCTCCATCCTATTTGAAAAGGGAGAATGAGTCCTTTACTCAAGACTGCCACTTGGTCAGAGGACTGACACTTGGTCAGAGGACTGTCACTTGGTCAGAGGACTGTCACTTGGTCAGAGGACTGACACTTGGTCAGAGGACTGACACTTGGTCAGAGGACTGACACTTGGTCAGAGTACAGTAAAGTACGCATGCACAGACACAAGCACACACCTCTAACAAACAAACACATACACCGACTCAGTCAGTCAGTGGATACTGACTAATGAGGTCTAGTCTGTTATCTAACGGGTTCTAGTCTGTTATCTAACGGGTTCTAGTCTGAAATCTAATGGGTTCTAGTCTGTTATCTAATGGGTTCTAGTCTGTTATCTAACGGGTTCTAGTCTGTTATCTAACGGGTTATAGTCTGTTATCTAATGGGTTCTAGTCTGTTATCTAATGGGTTCTAGTCTGTTATCTAATGGGTTCTAGTCTGTTATCTAATGGGTTCTAGTCTGTTATCTAACGGGTTCTAGTCTGTTATCTAACGGGTTCTAGTCTGTTATCTAACGGGTTCTAGTCTGTTATCTAATGGGTTCTAGTCTGAAATCTAATAGGTTCTAGTCTGAAATCTAATAGGTTCTAGTCTGTTATCTAACGGGTTCTAGTCTGTTATCTAACGGGTTCTAGTCTGAAATCTAATGGGTTCTAGTCTGTTATCTAACGGGTTCTAGTCTGTTATCTAACGGGTTCTAGTCTGTTATCTAATGGGTTCTAGTCTGTTATCTAATGGGTTCTAGTCTGTTATCTAACGGGTTCTAGTCTGTTATCTAACGGGTTCTAGTCTGTTATCTAACGGGTTCTAGTCTGTTATCTAATGGGTTCTAGTCTGTTACCTAATGGGCTCTAGTCAAGGCCTTTATGGACCACATTGGAAATAAATGGAAACTTTAACATGTTATCCCCATATTCCCAGGGTCCCCGGGATTGTACGACTTAGTGCATATATTTTCCCAATCAATCAATCCACCAATTAATCAATCAATCAATTAATCAAACAGGTAGGCAGCTAAGCAGAACTCACTTGAGGTTCCTCTCCACCCCCCTGCTCTCGTACTTGTCTCCCTGGTTGAGCAGCCGGAGGATGCCCTTCTCAAACGACTCCGTGGCCTGCTCCTTGGGGAGCTGCATGACGGGGATCAAGTTTTAACAGGCCATGTAAAGCACCATTCAAACAAATACCTTTAGAACCAGAGCTAGGAGACGTCCTTTAACAGTTCAACATTCAAACAAATACCTTTAGAACCAGAGCTAGGAGATGTCCTTTAACAGTTCAACATTCAAACAAATACCTTTAGAACCAGAGCTAGGAGATGTCCTTTAACAGTTCAACATTCAAACAAATACCTTTAGAACCAGAGCTAGGAGATGTCCTTTAACAGTTCAACATTCAAACAAATACCTTTAGAACCAGAGCTAGGAGATGTCCTTTAACAGTTCAACATTCAAACAAATACCTTTAGAACCAGAGCTAGGAGATGTCCTTTAACAGTTCAACATTCAAACAAATACCTTTAGAACCAGAGCTAGGAGATGTCCTTTAACAGTTCAACATTCAAACAAATACCTTTAGAACCAGAGCTAGGAGATGTCCTTTAACAGTTCAACATTCAATTCATTAGGTTCATTAACTCATAAAGTTAGTTCATTATCCCTGCTTATAATCCAGTGGGTGAACGTCCCGTCAATACTATGCAGGGAACTTGGGCTCAATTCCATTTCAATTCAGTCAATTTTGGCACGTTAATAAGGATAGTTGGCAGTTTGCAGCATTTATAAAACGTAGTTAGGGAAAATACCTTAAACAAGAAGCTCTCCAGTTCGAGCTGTGTTTTCCTGACATTGCTGGATGAGAAGTCAGACCACTTCACCTGAAAGACAAGATCAAATGTTACACTGTCATCCAAGGGATGTATATTAACGTTACCAGATATTGAAGGGGACATTGGGTAAGGACAAAGACACATTGGGTAAGGACAAAGACGCATTGGGTAAGGACAAATACGCATTGGGTAAGGACAAAGACGCATTGGGTAAGGACACAGTAAGAAGGGGAAACAAAAATCCCACCATGGGAATGTTTTTCCTCAAACAAACAACATTTACAAATCTACCATCTTGGCTTTGCTGCTTATACACCATCGTTGTTAATAGAGATTATCAAGATTATCCCTAGAAGACAATAATAAAGAATAATATCAGCCAAGCGCTACAACAAGACGCTACAAAAGCTCTTTAGTCTGCCCTGCTGTGAAAACTGTTTGGTTTAAATCAGATCTTTAGAAAAATATTGTTTGTGTTTAGTCCTGCAGTTGTAAAAGTCTTGTTTGTGTTTTTGTACTGCGCCCGCGGTTTCCCAACCTAATGACTTGGATTTACGATGGTATTCTTGGGAGAGTTTCAGGGACTTTTCTTCAACAGTTCGTTGGCCTACTACAACCGGATCTGACTGGGTCATTAGGTCACATGATCAAACAGTCCAAAACACAGAGGCCTGGCCAGCCATAGAGATATCCTTTCTGACAGCAGGGGTTTAGGCTAGAGGAAGCTACAGAAGGGCTAAGGACTCAAATCATATCTAGGCTAACTGTCTGAGGGAAGAGTGACAGACAGACAGACAGACCTATAACAAGACAATCTCCTTGTGCTGCTGCACTAAGCAGGAGGACTAGCTAAGACTAACTCAGTGATCCAGGATAAACAGATGAAGGGGGAATGACTCACAATGGCAGTCACAAAGCGAGCGATGACAGGGAAACACTGATAGGACAGAAGCCTGTCAGTCACAAAGTGTCTGCAGTCTGTCCCACCTCCCGGTACATGTGGTCAGTGTGATTTATGTGAGCTGCGGAGGAAGGAGAGAGCCTGACGCTCCTTCATTGTCTCTGCGTGTGAATTTTCAGGGCTCTACAGTACAACAATTTTACTTGCATATACTTCCTAAAAATAGAAAAATAGATATGTGAACTGAAAAAGCACAAGTGGAAGTTTTGATTTATAGCAAGTTTTGTTTCATTGCTGGTAGCTACAGTACACAAATAACCATAGAAAAATGAATGCTTTCTTATTTCTATGCAAAGAACAAGGCAGAGTCCCATAAAACCTGGGGCGCACTGTGAGGGATGTGCTGAAAGATACCGCTTTAGAAGCGCACAGGCATAGAAGTTGGTCGAATTTACCCAAAAGTCCTCGTCTTTCTTGGCTATGTACATCTTCTCTTCACACGCTAGGTTGTTGTTCAACGTGAGTTTGAGTTTTCTCAACTGCTACTAGCAAAGGGATGTCAGACAATCTTGTCTCGAGAGACAGACGGACGGACAGACATGCCAATCCCACCGTTCCCACGGTAAGGTCACCCAAGTGACTCAGATATTTGAGGGTACATTGTACTTTACTGAGCATGGACCACCTCCAAAAAACTTTTACTCATTAACCTTTTGTTATTTCTTATCATAAATACACACTTCCTCAAATACTTTCATTGTGCTCTTATATGTCTTTGTGTGCTCCTAAATGTCTTTGTGTGCTCCTAAATGTCTTTGTGTGCTCCTAAATGTCTTTGTGGGCTCCTAAATGTCTTTGTGGGCTCCTAAATGTCTTTGTGTGCTCCTAAATGTCTTTGTGCGCTCCTAAATGTCTTTGTGCGCTCCTAAATGTCAGGATGGACAGAGACAGACAGAGAGAGACATTTACATAAGCCTTGTGTTAGAGGACTGTGTTCTCTGGGAATGGGAGGACGTGATACGGAGTTGTCAAGGGACGAAAGTCAGCTAGACGACTACTAGACGTGGCCTTGGGAATGTGTTCGGTATCAAAAGCTCTGAGGGTACTGACTCTTTAAAGCATGACGGCTAAACCTATTGACAAGGCCCCTGTTACAGCTATTCCCAAACTGGGGTACGCACATTGCCGTTGGGGGTACACCAAATAAAAATGTGATTCACATTTTCAAACAGTACATTTATATTTTCCAACGGGGCTATACATTTGGGAGAGTTTTGTTTTCTCTCTCTCGCCCGAGTAGCCTCGTTTCACTGCCAAAAATAAAATTAAACCATCTAGTGTTCAGAGAAATAACACAATGCCAAATACAGGAAGCCTAAGTCAAATAATTAACATCCAATCACATTAACCGTTACTCATCCAATCACATTAACCGTTACTCATCCAATCACATTAACCGTTACTCTCTCACGGGAAACCTTCACTCTTGCTCAGACATTTAGAAACAAAACAGGACACTTTGAAAAATAAGCCACGGGAGTTTTTGGAGCAGGAATAAAGACAACTTTTGAGTAGTAAGACATGTATATAAGCAACAGATACCATTAATAAGAAGGGTCTAGAAGAGTCTTATATGGTGAACTACCAGGTGGCTAGGACAGGCAAGCCCCATACTATTTTGGAGGACTTAATTCTTCCTACTGCCGCCGGTATGGCTGGAACAATGCTGGGGGAAAAGGCCCAAAAAAACTATAGAGACAATGTCTTCATCAAACAACACTGTTTCACGATGCATCAGTGACATGGCAGGAGATAATTACTGCTTCTCATACAAGCCAGTGAATTATCTGTGTTACAGCTGGATGAGTCAACAGACGTGGTGGCCTGGCACAGCTCCTGGTATATGTCTGTTACAGCTGGATGAGTCAACAGACGTGGTGGCCTGGCACAGCTCCTGGTATATGTCCGTTACAATTATGGGGGGTCAATTAAGGAAGACATCCTCTTCTGCAAACCGCTGGAAACCAGGACAACAGGAAAGGATATTTTTAAAGTACTGGACAGCTTTGTGACATCAAATGGACTTTGGTGGTCAAGCTGTGTTGGTATCTTTACTGATGGTGCAAAAGCCATGACAGGGAGACATAGTGGAGTGGTAACGCAAGCAGTTCCTCCCGACGCCACTTGGGTACACTGCAGCATCCACCGAGAGGCTCTTGCTGCCAAGGGAATGCCTGACAGTTTGAAAGATGTTTTGGACACTACAGTGAAAATGGTTAACTTTGTTAAAGCAAGGCCCCTGAACTCCAGTTTATTTTCTGCACAATGCAATGATATGGGCAGAGACCATGTAACGCTTTTACAACATACAGAAGTGCGCTGGTTATCAAGGGGAAAAGTGTTGACTTTTGTTTTTGAATTGCGAGAAGAGCTTGAAGTTTTCTTTACTGACCATCATTTCCACTTGTCTGACCGCTTGCATGATGATGAGTTTCTCACACAAAGGCCTATCTGGGTGATGTTTTTTCTCGCGTGAATGATCTGAATCTAGGATTACAGGGACTCTCCGCAACTATATTAAACGTGCGGGACAAAAATGAGGCTATGATTAAGAAGTTGGAGCTCTTTTCTGTCTGCATTAACACGGACAACACACAGGTCTTTCCATCATTTGTATGATTTCTTGTGTGCAAATGAACTCAAGCTTACGGACAATGTCAAATGTGATATAGTAAAGCACCTGAGTGAGCTGGGTGCGCAATTTACACAGGTACTTTCCCTAAACGGACAACACAAACTGGATTCGTTATCCCTTTCATGCCCTGCCTCCAGTCCACTTACCAATATCTGAACAAGAGAGCCTCAAATTGCAACAAGCGGTTCTGTGAAAATTGAAATTACTCGGAAGCCACTGCCAGATTTCTGTATTGGGCTGCGCTAGAGTTACTTGCCTTGGCATATCGCGCTGTTAAGACACTGATGCCCTTTGCAACCACGTACCTATGTGAGAGCGGATTTTTGGCCCTCACTAGCATGAAAACGAAATACAGGCACAGACTGTGTGTGGAAAATGATTTAAGACTCTCCAATACAACCCAACATTGCTACTGCTGGGCCTCAGCGCCTGTATTGCAGAGTTATGTGCGTCCTTTCAAGCACACCCTTCTCATGTGTACAGCTGCAGCGATCGGTAAGCTGCTCTGACAGCTGACGCTTAAAGTTAGTGAGGGAGATATGTCTCCAACTTCAGTGACTTTTGCAATTCGTTCCAGTCATTGGCAGCAGAGAACTGGAAGGAAAGGTGGCCAAAGGGGTGTTGGCTTTGAGGATAACCAGTGAAATATACCTGCTGGAGCTAAAATAAGGCAGGGCTTTACCTAGCAAAGGCTTATAGATGACCTGGAGCCAGTGGGTTTGGCGACAAATATGTAGTGAGGACCAGCCAATGAGAGCATACAGGTCGCAGTGGTGGGTAGTATATGGAGCTTTGGTGACAAAACGGTTGGCAGTGTGATAGACTGCATCCAATGTTCTGAGTAGTGTTGGAGGCTATTTTGTAAATTACATCGCCGAAGTCCAGTATCGGTAGAATAGTCCGTTTTACGAGGGTATGTTTGGCAGCATGAGTGAAGGAGGCTTTGCTGCGAAATAGGAAGCCAATTCTAGATTTAACTTTGGATTGGAGATGCTTAATGTGAGACTGGAAGGAGAGTTTACACTCTAGCCAGACAC
This sequence comes from Oncorhynchus clarkii lewisi, assembly GCF_045791955.1. NCBI lineage: Eukaryota > Metazoa > Chordata > Actinopteri > Salmoniformes > Salmonidae > Oncorhynchus > Oncorhynchus clarkii. Next base: position 6,533,430 of record NC_092157.1, read on the forward strand.
CTAGGTATTTCTAGTTGTCCACATATTTTAAGTCAGAACTGTCCAGAGTAGTGATGCTAGTCGGGCGGGTGGGAGGGTGCATCAATCGGTTGAAGAGCATGCATTTCGTTTTACTAGCATTTTAAGAGCAGTTGGAAGCCACGGAAGGAGTGTTGTATGGCATTGAAGCTCGTTTGGAGGTTTGTTAACACAGTGTCCAAAGAAGGGCCAGATGTATACAGAATGGTGTCGTCTGCGTAGAGGTGGATCAGGGAATCGCCCGCAGCAAGAGCGACATCACTGATAAATACAGAGAAAAGAGTCGGCCCGAGAATTGAACTCTGTGGCACCCCCATAGAGACTGCAAGAGGTCCGGACAACAGGCCCTCCGATTTGACACACTGAACTCTATCAGAGAAGTAGTTGGTGAACCAGGCGAAGCAATCATTAGAGAAACCAAGGCTGTTGAGTCTGCCAATAAGAATACGGTGATTGACAGTCAAAAGCCTTGGCCAGGTCGATGAAGACTGCTGCACAGTACTGTCTTTTATCAATGGCGGTTCTGATATTGTTTAGGACCTTGAGTGTGGCTGAGGTGCACCCGTGACCAGCTCAGAAACCAGATTGCATAGCAGAGAAGGTACGGTGGGATTCTAAATGGTCGGTGATCTGTTTGTTCACTTGGCTTTCGAAGACTTTAGAAAGGCAGGGCAGGATGGATATAGGTCTGTAACAGTTTGGGATGAGTGTCTCCCGCTTTGAAGAGGGGGATGACCGCGGACGCTTTCCAATCTTTAGGAATCTCAGACGATACGAAAGAGAGGTTGAACAGACTAGTAATAGGGGTTGCAACAATGATGACGGTGGATAATTTTGTATTGTATAGTGTGTGTGGCAGGCTTTCAACGATGGCAAAAAACAACATTTGAGAGTGCGCTGACACTGGTACGCAGAGGTTGAATGTTTGAAGGGGTACGGGACTATAAAATGTTTGGGAACCACTGAATTTAAAGGAAATCCACATCAGCCCGAAAACTGAATTTAACATGCTTATGTAAACTAAAAGCTACCTTCTGCTTTAACAGAACCCCTCTGAGAAATTTTACGGTGCATTGAATTCAGTGAGCGCTTTCCTGTCAGTAAAGTGTCTAATTACTCCAAGACACTTGTCAAATGGAGTAAAGTACTGACACGTTTTTTTAATTGAGGGACGAGCTTAAAGTTTTATTTACTGACCATAATTTTTACTTGTCTGACCGCTTGCATGATGATGAGTTTCTCACACGACTGGCCTGTCTGGGTGATGTTTTTTCTCACCTGAATGATCTGATTTGAGGATTACAGGGACTCTCCGCAACTATATTTAATGTGCGGGACCAAATTAAGGCTATGATTAAGAAGTTGGAGCTCTTCTCTGTCTGCATTAATAACAAGGACAACACACAGGTCTTTCCAACATCAAATTATTTTTTGTGTGCAAATGAACTCAAGCTTACGGACAATGCCAGATGTGGTATAGCGAAGCACCTGAGTGAGTTGGGTGCACAATTACAGGTACCTTCCAGAAACGGACAACACAAACAACTGGATTCGTTATCCCTTTCATGCCCTGCCTCCAGTCCACTTACCGATAGCTGAACAAGAGAGCCTCATCGAAATTGCAACAAGCGGTTCTGTGAAAATGTTATTTAATCAAAAGCCACTGCTAAATTTCTGGATTGGGCTGCGCTCCGAGTATCCTGCCTTGGCAAATCGCACTGTTAAGACACTGATGCCCATTGCAACCACGTACCTATGTGAGAGTGGATTCTTGGCCCTCACTAGCATGAAAACGAAATACAGGCACACAGTCTGTGTGTGGAAAATGATTTAAGACTGAGACTCTCTCCAACCCAACATTGCAGAGTTATGTGCTTCCTTTCAAGCACACCCTTCTCATTAACCTGTGGTGTGTTATTCACAATGTTTGATGAAAAAATAAGGTTTTATATGTAATATCTAACTAAATGCTTGTGTTCCTAGCTCCAACAGTAATATCTAACTAAATGCTTGTGTTCCTAGCTCCAACAGTAATATCTAACTAAATGCTTGTGTTTCTAGCTCCAACAGTACAGTAATATCTAACTAAATGCATGTGTTTCTAGCTCCAACAGTGCAGTAATATCTAACTAAATGCTTGTGTTTCTAGCTCCAACAGTGCAGTAATATCTAACTAAATGCTTGTGTTCCCAGCTCCAACAGTGCAGTAATATCTAACTAAATGCTTGTGTTTCTAGCTCCAACAGTGCAGTAATATCTAACTAAATGCTTGTGTTCCTAGCTCCAACAGTGCTGTAATATCTAACGAAATTCTTGCTCAGGGGGTACGGGGAAAGTCAAATGTGTGGAATAAATTTGAAATGCTTCGGTTTAGGCCAATTTATTGTCAACGTTAACTATTCAATGATAGCTTTTATTATTTATATAAAAAAATAAAATGATTGATTGCATTTCACGTCATGCATGACTCGTATGCTGTATGATGGCATGACTCGTATGCTGTATGATGACATGAGCTCATACATTGTTGGTTGATACAGTAGCTTAGATATTGAATCATTCCTGGGACCACCCATAACGTACAAATGTACGCACGCATGACTGTAAGTCACTTTGGATAAAAGCGTCTGCTAAATGGCACATATTACCCAAAACCCCACTGAGAGACCCACGACAGGCCATGCCTGGAAAGGGCAGCATCACTACACATGGAATAGAACTGCCTCGTTCAAAAACAGAGTGGCCAAACTGAAGCTTTCAGTCCTCTGTATCCTTCTCTTTCAATCCCTGTTGTGTATGTATGTGTTTATGTAAATGTGTGTATATATGTGTGTGTGTGGCACTGTGTGGGCCCTGGGCTGTGCAGTCTTGCAGAGGCCTGTTGTCCCTCTTTGTCTGTCTGGCTGCTAACGCAGAGTGGATGCCCTGCTCTCTTTGCACAGAGGAATAGACAGTTACATCACTCTGCCTCTCACTCACTCTTAGACAAAGAAGCCTATAGGATGTTAGAGTGAGAGGGACAGAGTGAGAGGGACAGAGTGAGAGGGACAGAGTGAGAGGGACAGCGGGAGAGGGACACAGTGAGAGGGACAGAGTGAGAGGGACAACGTGAGAGGGACAGAGTGAGAGGGACAACGTGAGAAGGACAGAGTGAGAGGGACAGAGGGACAGAGTGAGAGGGACAGAGTGAGAGGGACAGAGTGAGAGGGACAGCGTGAGAGGGACAGCGTGAGAGGGGCAGCGGGAGAGGGGCAGCGGGAGAGGGACAGCGGGAGAGGGACAGAGGGACAGAGTGAGAGGGACAGAGTGAGAGGGACAGAGTGAGAGGGACAGAGGGAGAGGGACAGAGGGAGAGGGACAGAGGGAGAGGGACAGAGGGAGAGGGACAGAGTGAGAGGGGCAGAGGGAGAGGGACAGAGGGAGAGGGACAGAGGGAGAGAGACAGAGGGAGAGGGACAGAGTGAGAGGGACAGAGGGAGAGGGGCAGAGTGAGAGGGGCAGAGTGAGAGGGGCAGAGTGAGAGGGACAGAGGGAGAGGGACAGAGGGAGAGGGACAGAGGGACACTGAGAGGGACAGAGGGAGAGGGACAGAGGGAGAGGGACAGCGGGAGAGAGACAGAGTGAGAGGGACAGAGTGAGAGGGACAGAGTGAGAGGGACAGAGTGAAAGTGAGAGGTAGAAAGCGAGGGTGTGTGCGTGTTTGAGTCCGTCCCTGCATGAGTGAGTAAGTGAGTAATTGTGTGTGTGTGTGTGTCAGTGTGTGAGTGTTAGTCTTTCTCTCAGTGTGTGTGTACACAGGCTTACAGGGTGCCAGGTCTTGCCAGCCAGCCAGCCATGTGTTTAACTGCCTTTCAACCAGGTTGTATAGTGGGTATTCTGACTGAGTTTACTTAGTTTACCAGCCATGTCCATGGGCCAAGTCCAGAACCAGACCAGCTACACGTCCAGAACCAGACCAGCTCCAAGTCCAGAACCAGACCAGCTCCAAGTCCAGAACCAGACCAGCTACACGTCCAGAACCAGACCAGCTCCAAGTCCAGAACCAGACCAGCTCCAAGTCCAGAACCAGACCAGCTACACGTCCAGAACCAGACCAGCTCCAAGTCCAGAACCAGACCAGCTCCAAGTCCAGAACCAGACCAGCTATTTCAACCCAAATTACAGGGGTGAGTCTGCCTGTTACAGAGCACAGGCAGAGGATGGGTTCACACAGTCCAGGGGCTGGGTTGGCAGGACAGATCAGAGCTGGCCGGGCCAGGGGCTGGGTTAGCAGGACAGATCAGAGCTGGCCTGGCCAGGGGCTGGGTGGGCAGCATAGATCAGAGCTGGCCTGGCCAGGGGTTGGGTTGGCAGCATAGATCAGAGCTGGCCTGGCCAGGGGTTGGGTTAGCAGGACAGATCAGAGCTGGCCTGGCCAGGGGTTGGGTGGGCAGCATAGATCAGAGCTGGCCTGGCCAGGGGTTGGGTTGGCAGGACAGATCAGAGCTGGCCTGGCCAGGGGCTGGGTGGGTTAGAAAATGAGGATATGACTAAAACCGGCATGACCATCTCTCTCCACTGGGCCAGCACAGACGGTCTGTCTGGGTCGCGTCCAAACAGTCTCAAACAGCTTCCTTGCTTCCTTTGTCAGCTGAAAGGACTTGGACCATAGATCGTATAAAACATGAGACCGGTCCAAGCGCTGTGGTATAAAAGTATTGTCAACGTAGCGATGAGACATGCCACAACTGTTTCTACTCCTGGTCCTGACTATGTGTACTGGAGCGACGGGTTTGATGATGCAAGCAAACAGCCGCCGGCCGTCAGCACCAGCAAACTCTCTGGCCCCCCCGGCCGTCAGCACCAGCAAACTCTCTGGCCCCCCCGGCCGTCAGCACCAGAAAACTCTCTGCCGAGTCCGTTAGGACATCTACTTTGTGCATGACACAAGTCATTTTTCCAACAATTGTTTACAGACAGATTAATTCACTTATAATTCACTGTATCACAATTCCAGTAGTTCAGACGTTTACATACAATAAGTCGACTGTGCCTTTAAACAGCTTGGAAAATTCCAGAAAATGATGTAATGGCTTTAGAAGCTTCTGATAGGGTAATTGACATCATTTGAGTCAATTGGAGGTGTACCTGTGGATGTATTTCAAGGCCTATATTCAAACTCAGTGCCTCTTTGCTTGACATCATGGGAAAATAAAATAAATCAGCCAAGACCTCAGAAGAAAGTTGTACATCTCCACAAGTCTAGTTCATCTTTGGGAGCAATTTCCAAATTCCTGAAGGTACCACGTTCATCTGTACAAACAATAGTACACAAGTATAAACACCATGGGACCGCAGAGCCATCATACCACTCAGGAAGGGGACGCGTTCTGTCTCCTAGAGATGAACGTACTTTGGTGTGAAAAGTGCAAGTCAATCCCATCACAAAGCCCTGACCTCAATCCTATTGAAAATGTGTGGGCAGAACTGAAAAAGCATGTGCAAGCAAGGAGGCCTACAAACCTGACTCAGGTACACCAGCTCTGTCAGGAGGAATGGGCCAAAATTCACCCAACCTATTGTGGGAAGCTTGTGGAAGGCTACCCGAAATGTTTGACCCAAGTTAAACAATTTAAAGGCAATGCTACCAAACACTAATTGAGTGTGTCTAAACTTTGAATGTGATGAAAGAAATAAAAGCTGAAATAAATCTTTCTCTACTATTATTCTGACATTTCACATTCTTAAAATAAAGTGGTGATCCTAACTGACCTAAGATAGGGAATTGTTACTAGAATTAAATGTCAGGAGTTGTGAAAAACTGCGTTTAAATGTATTTGGTTAAGGTGTGTGTAAACTTCCGACTTCAACTGTATAAGAGCAAAGTACAGAGAGATCCTTGATGAAAACCTGCTCCAGGAGCACTCAGGACCTCAGACAAAGTACTGAGTAAAGGGTCTGAATACTTATGGAAATGTCATTTCATTTTTTTTGTGTTATTTATAAATGAGCAAACATATTTTTTAAAAAGTTGTTTGCTTTGTCATTATGGGTTATTGTGTCTAGATTGATGAGGGAAAAACAATTGAATCCATTTTAGAATAAGGCTGAAACTTAACAAAATGTGGAAAAAGTCAAGGGGTCTGAAAACATTCCTAAGGCACTGTATCTTCCTCTATTTTTCCCCTCCACAAAACATAGGAACTCTCCATTTTCACATACTGTATGTTGATGTTGGGGTGGTGCTGGAGATGATAAATATGAATCTGACATTTTTAAAAAACATTTACCTTTAACAACAACATTTCCCTATAACACCATGGGCAGAATCATAATGTGTCTGTGAGTGTGTGCTTCCTGCTCTGCGAGAAACAGCACAGCAGAAGTTTCCTCATCCCTCATTAGAGGCTGAATCACATGAAGGATCAGAGCATGGCAAAGGGGGGGGGTTCTACATTGGGCTCAGGCGGGCTAGACGAAGGAAATCCCCCAGCGAAGCACCTCTTTCCTGCTGCTCCCCCCCCCCTCTCTGGCAAACCCTGGCCTGGCCCGCGCTGGCACCAGCTGCGGAAGTAATGAAGTCGATACTGGCAACCAACCCTGGCCTGGCCTGCGCTGGCACCAGCTGCTGAGGTAGTGAAGTCAATACTGGCAACTAAGACCTGGCCTGGCCTGCGCTGGCACCAGCTGCTGAGGAAATGAAGTCAATACTGGCAACCAACCCTGGCCTGCGCTGGCACCAGCTGCTGAGGTAGTGAAGTCAATACTGGCAACTAAGACCTGGCCTGGCCTGCCCTGGCACCAGCTGCTGAGGTAGTGAAGTCAATACTGGCAACTAAGACCTGGCCTGGCCTGCCCTGGCACCAGCTGCTGAGGTAGTGAAGTCAATACTGGCAATCAACCCTGGCCTGGCCTGCGCTGGCACCAGCTGCTGAGGTAGTGAAGTCAATACTGGCAACAAAGACCTGGCCTGGCCTGCCCTGGCACCAGCTGCTGAGGTAATGAAGTCAATACTGGCAACAAAGACCTGGCCTGGCCTGCCCTGGCACCAGCTGCTGAGGTAGTGAAGTCAATACCGGCAACAAAGACCTGGCCTGGCCTGCCCTGGCACCAGCTGCTGAGGTAATGAAGTCAATACCGGCAACAAAGACCTGGCCTGGCCTGCGCTGGCACCAGCTGCTGAGGTAGTGAAGTCAATACTGGCAACAAAGACCTGGCCTGGCCTGCCCTGGCACCAGCTGCTGAGGTAATGAAGTCAATACTGGCAACAAAGACCTGGCCTGGCCTGCCCTGGCACCAGCTGCTGAGGTAGTGAAGTCAATACCGGCAACAAAGACCTGGCCTGGCCTGCCCTGGCACCAGCTGCTGAGGTAATGAAGTCAATACCGGCAACAAAGACCTGGCCTGGCCTGCGCTGGCACCAGCTGCTGAGGTAGTGAAGTCAATACCGGCAACAAAGACCTGGCCTGGCCTGCGCTGGCACCAGCTGCTGAGGTAGTGAAGTCAATACCGGCAACAAAGACCTGGCCTGGCCTGCGCTGGCACCAGCTGCTGAGGTAGTGAAGTCAATACCGGCAACAAAGACCTGGCCTGGCCTGCCCTGGCACCAGCTGCTGAGGTAATGAAGTCAATACCGGCAACAAAGACCTGGCCTGGCCTGCGCTGGCACCAGCTGCTGAGGTAGTGAAGTCAATACTGGCAACAAAGACCTGGCCTGGCCTGCCCTGGCACCAGCTGCTGAGGTAATGAAGTCAATACTGGCAACAAAGACCTGGCCTGGCCTGCCCTGGCACCAGCTGCTGAGGTAGTGAAGTCAATACCGGCAACAAAGACCTGGCCTGGCCTGCCCTGGCACCAGCTGCTGAGGTAATGAAGTCAATACCGGCAACAAAGACCTGGCCTGGCCTGCGCTGGCACCAGCTGCTGAGGTAGTGAAGTCAATACCGGCAACAAAGACCTGGCCTGGCCTGCGCTGGCACCAGCTGCTGAGGTAGTGAAGTCAATACCGGCAACAAAGACCTGGCCTGGCCTGCGCTGGCACCAGCTGCTGAGGTAGTGAAGTCAATACCGGCAACAAAGACCTGGCCTGGCCTGCGCTGGCACCAGCTGCTGAGGTAATGAAGTCAATACCGGCAACAAAGACCTGGCCTGGCCTGCGCTGGCACCAGCTGCTGAGGTAGTGAAGTCAATACCGGCAACAAAGACCTGGCCTGGCCTGCGCTGGCACCAGCTGCTGAGGTAGTGAAGTCAATACCGGCAACAAAGACCTGGCCTGGCCTGCGCTGGCACCAGCTGCTGAGGTAGTGAAGTCAATACCGGCAACAAAGACCTGGCCTGGCCTGCGCTGGCACCAGCTGCTGAGGTAATGAAGTCAATACCGGCAACAAAGACCTGGCCTGGCCTGCGCTGGCACCAGCTGCTGAGGTAATGAAGTCAATACCGGCAACAAAGACCTGGCCTGGCCTGCGCTGGCACCAGCTGCTGAGGTAATGAAGTCAATACTGGCAACAAAGACCTGGCCTGGCCTGCGCTGGCACCAGCTGCTGAGGTAATGAAGTCAATACTGGCAACAAAGACCTGGCCTGGCCTGCGCTGGCACCAGCTGCTGAGGTAATGAAGTCAATACCGGCAACAAAGACCTGGCCTGGCCTGCGCTGGCACCAGCTGCTGAGGTAATGAAGTCAATACCGGCAACAAAGACCTGGCCTGGCCTGCGCTGGCACCAGCTGCTGAGGTAATGAAGTCAATACCGGCAACAAAGACCTGGCCTGGCCTGCGCTGGCACCAGCTGCTGAGGTAATGAAGTCAATACCGGCAACAAAGACCTGGCCTGGCCTGCGCTGGCACCAGCTGCTGAGGTAATGAAGTCAATACCGGCAACAAAGACCTGGCCTGGCCTGCGCTGGCACCAGCTGCTGAGGTAATGAAGTCAATACCGGCAACAAAGACCTGGCCTGGCCTGCGCTGGCACCAGCTGCTGAGGTAATGAAGTCAATACCGGCAACAAAGACCTGGCCTGGCCTGCGCTGGCACCAGCTGCTGAGGTAATGAAGTCAATACCGGCAACAAAGACCTGGCCTGGCCTGCGCTGGCACCAGCTGCTGAGGTAATGAAGTCAATACCGGCAACAAAGACCTGGCCTGGCCTGCGCTGGCACCAGCTGCTGAGGTAATGAAGTCAATACCGGCAACAAAGACCTGGCCTGGCCTGCGCTGGCACCAGCTGCTGAGGTAATGAAGTCAATACCGGCAACAAAGACCTGGCCTGGCCTGCGCTGGCACCAGCTGCTGAGGTACTGAAGTCAATACCGGCAACAAAGACCTGGCCTGGCCTGCGCTGGCACCAGCTGCTGAGGTAGTGAAGTCAATACCGGCAACAAAGACCTGGCCTGGCCTGCGCTGGCACCAGCTGCTGAGGTAATGAAGTCAATACCGGCAACAAAGACCTGGCCTGGCCTGCGCTGGCACCAGCTGCTGAGGTAATGAAGTCAATACCGGCAACAAAGACCTGGCCTGGCCTGCCCTGGCACCAGCTGCTGAGGTAATGAAGTCAATACCGGCAACAAAGACCTGGCCTGGCCTGCCCTGGCACCAGCTGCTGAGGTAGTGAAGTCAATACCGGCAACAAAGACCTGGCCTGGCCTGCGCTGGCACCAGCTGCTGAGGTAGTGAAGTCAATACCGGCAACAAAGACCTGGCCTGGCCTGCGCTGGCACCAGCTGCTGAGGTAATGAAGTCAATACCGGCAACAAAGACCTGGCCTGGCCTGCGCTGGCACCAGCTGCTGAGGTAATGAAGTCAATACCGGCAACAAAGACCTGGCCTGGCCTGCCCTGGCACCAGCTGCTGAGGTAATGAAGTCAATACCGGCAACAAAGACCTGGCCTGGCCTGCCCTGGCACCAGCTGCTGAGGTAGTGAAGTCAATACCGGCAACAAAGACCTGGCCTGGCCTGCCCTGGCACCAGCTGCTGAGGTAGTGAAGTCAATACCGGCAACAAAGACCTGGCCTGGCCTGCGCTGGCACCAGCTGCTGAGGTAATGAAGTCAATACCGGCAACAAAGACCTGGCCTGGCCTGCGCTGGCACCAGCTGCTGAGGTAATGAAGTCAATACCGGCAACAAAGACCTGGCGTTCAACGTCCACAAGAGCGGAAATTGTCCTTTTTTTGTTGCTGCTGAAATACGATGCCCATAGCTTACCCACGATGTTGCACAACATTTTAATAACATTTCATAAATCAATCCTTGTTTTTATTCAAAGTATTTTCCGTGTCAGTGCCATGGGTTTCCTCTACGAGATGACGTACTACTACTTTTCAGTCTACGTTTCTTTTCGGGGGTTTTATTTGAATGTTACTTCCTACCAGCATGTTGATTCATCAGAAACAAAGTTATTCTTCTTCGTGAGTCGCGACTGAGCTGAGCCAATCAGCTTTTTTACTCTAGCCGTCTGTGCAAATCAAAATAGGGGGTGCAAAGATACGCACCTCCACTTCTTTACCAGCAAATGATCATAAATCCATTGGATAATTTGTCAAGTTTCACTTATGTTTTAGCTAGCTAGTCTGTATTTATAAATATATATTACCATTTTATAAATGGTAAATTGCTTGTGATATGAATACATTTTGAAACCTAGCTCCCCCCGTCGCTCCAAGATGAATGGTTTCGACCATGCTCCACTGCTTTGATTGGTGCAGCTAGAAACCACAAGTGTCTATCCTACAATGAAAAAAAGGCATCCGCAAAAGAAAAATCCACAAATGTATCTATTTTCTAGTTCTGATGTTAAAAGGGTTAATGTTCTCTTATTTAGAAAAATAGTCCTGATCCTATAGGCCTAAACGATATCCCAAACAACTAGCAATACACTGAATTCATATACACTGAACAAAAATATAAATGCAACATGAAACAATTTCAAAGATTTGACTGAGTTGCATTTCATATAAGGAAATCAGTCAATTCAAATAAATAAATTAGGCCCTAATCTATGGATTTCACATGACTGGGAATACAGATATGCATCTGTTGGTCACAGATACCTTAAACAAAAGGTAGAGCTGAGTTTGGATCAGAAAATCAGTCAGTATCTGGTATGATCACCATTTGCCTCATGCATAGAGTTGATCAGGCTGTTGATTGTGGCATGTGGAATGTTGTCCCACTCCTCTTCAATGGCTGTGAGAAGTTGCTGGATATTGGAGGGAACTGGAACACTGTTGTACACGTCGATCCAGAGCATCCCACACATGCTCAATGGGAGACATGTCTGGGGAGTATGCAGGCCATGGAAGAACTGGGACATTTTCAGCTTCCGGGAATTGTGTACAGATCCTTGCGACATGGGGCCTTGTATTATCATGCTGAAACATGAGGTGATGGCGGCGGATGAATGGCACAACAATGGGCCTCAGGATCTTGTCATGGTTTCTCTATGCATTCAAATTGTCATCGATTAAATGCAATTGTGTTTGTTGTCCGTAGCTTATGCCTGCCCATACCATAACCCCACCACCACCATGGGGCACTCTGTTCACAACGCTGACATCAGCAAACCGCTCGCCCACACAACGCCTTACACGAGGTCTGCCATCTGCCCCGCACAGTTGAAACTGTGATTCATCTGTGAAGAGCACATTTCTCCAGCGTGCCAGTGGCCATCGAGCGTGGGCATTTGCCCACTGAAGTCGGTTACGATGCCAAACTCCAGTCAGGTCGAGACCCTGGTGAGGACGACGAGCACGCAGATGAGCTTCCCTGAGACGGTTTCTGACAGTTTATGCAGAAATTCTTCAGTTGTGCAAACACACAATTTCATCAGCTGTCCAGGTGGCTGGTCTCAGACGATACCGCAGGTGAAAAAGCCAGATGTGGAGGTCCTGGTCTGGTGTGGTTACACCTGGTCTGTGGTTGTGAGGCCGGTTGGACGTACTGCCAAATTCTTTAAAACAACGTTGGAGGCGGCTTTTGTTATAAAAAATGGAGCTTAAATTCTCTGGCAACAGCTCTGGTGGACATTCCTGCAGTCAGCATGCCAATTGCGCGCTCCCTCAAAACTTGAGATATCTGTGGCATTGTGTACATTTTAGAGTGGCCATTTATTGTCCCCAGCACAAGGTGCGCCTGTGTAAAGATCATGCTGTTTAATCAGCTTCTTGATATGCCACACTTGTCAGGTGGATGGATTATCTTGGCAAAGGAGAAATCCTCACAAACAAGGGATGTAAACACATGTGTGAACAAAATTTGAGAGAAATACATTTTTTGTGCGTATGAACAATTTCTCAGATGTTTTATTTCTGCTCTTGAAACATGGGACCAACACTTTACATGATGCGTTGATATTCTTTGTTCAGTGTATTTTCTGTCTTTTCAATACCCCAAAACATTTTTCTAATCTAGGAGGTATTCAAATCATTTCGCTGTGTATTTTTGGATATGGAAACAAGGCATTAGAATGTACCAGAAGCCATCACAATAGATAGAGATGGTTGGCAACTTTTTCCTATTTTGACTGGCCATTGTGCTTGTGAAAAACATTGCCTCTTCCCTAAACAGGAGTGAAGATTGGACTATAAAATGTGGTTTCCTGTATTATATCACATTCTTATTTTATATTTTTTCTTATTGTTGTTGTCGAGAAGGAACATGTATATAGAGTAGCCAGCCAAATAGTAAAAGTAGCCCGCCAGGTGCCCCCCCCCACCTGGGTTTCCCCCCAGGACTCAAAATGTATCGCTAAATGAGCTCTATTCACCATCTCCATCAACTGTTTTCATACATGATCTGCAGACAATAGCCAAAAAGCCTAGGCCTACCAGTAGCACATGCAAATGATGTCACCGATGCGATTCGATAGGCTACACAGACTGACGAGAAGAGAGTCACTCACTTCAGCGTCACTGTCTGGCAAGCCCCGACTTCCTAGGAAAATAAACTTAGGAAGTAATTCACTGGAAACATCACTGGGGCCAAGCTTCCTGACATCCAGAGGAAGGCCCAAAAATTGTCAAAGACCCCAGGCCACCCCAGTCAGACTGTTCTCTCTACTACCGCATGGCAAGCGGTACCGGAGTTCCAAGTCCAGGACCAAAAGGCTCCTTAACAACTTCTATCCCCGAGCCATAAGTCTGCTGAGCAATTAATCAAATGGCCACCTGGATTATTAATATTGACAGCCCCCCCCTCCACTGCTGCTACTCACTGTTTATTAACTATGCATAGTCACTCTACAAATGACCTCGACTAACCTGTACCCCCGAACATTGACTCGGTACCGGTACCCCCTGTATATATTGTTATGTAATTTTCTTGTGTTAATTTAGGATTTTTTAAATTTATTTTTTATTACTTTAGTTTATTTAGTAAATATTTTCTTAAACTCTATTTCTTGAACTGCATTGTCGGTTAAGGGTTCGTAAAGAAAGCATTTCACGGGTACGGCCTACATTTGTTGTATTCGGCGCATGTGACAAATACAATTTGATTTGACTGCCAGGCACCTATCCTGTCAATAGTTTGCTAGTAGATACATATCGTTCTTTCTAGCGGGAGAGGGCTCGATGGACTAGCAAATTGAAACCTTTAAATGACAAGTAGTCTCGTTAAAGATGCACTATGCAGAAATCGCTCCGCCATTTCCTGGTTGCTAAAATTCTAATTAGTTCTCTTAATTTTCAGTTTATGTTACAAAACAAACAAGTAAAGTGTAGAGAATCATTCATCTAAACCGCTGTGAAATATATCTTTCATAAACAAAAAATATTGTATTTTCAGCTGTTTGAAGTTGGTGTATAAAACCGAAAGTAAGAGAACTTTAGAAAGGGAAGCATAGAAATAGCACACATAGAACAAGGTCTACAGCTTCTCCGACTTGTTTTCAATGCGAATGACGGATCTATAACACACATTTCTATGTGAATTTGGTCAGGTCGCCCGTACATTTACATAATTGCAGCTTTACTACGAAGTGTAAAATGCCTGTTGAAAATGAATAGGGCGCTAATGGAAAACACAGAGAAAGCATTTCGTTGGACGGGTGTATACCATGTGTATCCCGTACATATGGCAAATTAAGACTTGGAACTTGAGGAACCCACCACACACACACACACACACACACACACACACACACACACACACAAAACAATAAATGTGTCCTCTACAGGTGTTAGGCTGTACAGGTTTACAGTGTTAGCTTCAGTGTCACGATCGTCGTCGTGAGGAGACCAAAGCGCAGCGTGATGTGAATACATATTTTTTTTTAATGAAAGACGAAAAACACGAAGTACACTAAACAAACAAACAGAATAACAAGACGACCTGTGACCGCTATCAAAACTGAGTGCAAACATGCAACATCACATAGACAATAACCCACAAAATACCCAAAGAAGATGGCTGCCTAAATATGGTTCCCAATCAGAGACAACGATAAACAGCTGCCTCTAATTGAGAACCAATCTAGGCAACCATAGACATACCTAAACAACTAGATGGTAAACAACCCCATAAACCTACAAAACCCCTAGACAGTACAAAAACACGTCACACCCTGACCTAACCAAAAGTTTTAAAGAAAACAAAGAATACTCCGGTCAGGACTGTGGACTGTGTGTTTACAGGCAGTAGGGCCTGCCATCATTCACTTTGAACTGGACTGTGTGTTTACAGGCAGTAGGACCTGCCATCATTCACTTTGAACTGGATTGTGTGTTTACAGGAAGTAGCAACAGCGTGACTTTAGATCATTAGAACACATTCACCAAAAGCCACAAAATACACCTGAATAGATTTCTGCAAATATGTAAATACCACGGGAGTCCTCTTACATTTGGGAACTTCACAGTCACAGATTAAATCTAATGAGGGAACAGTAGATAAACCCTCTCAAACTTTTTCAGCTAGTTGGCCGTCAAAATTGCACAGATAAACGATGGGGAATAGTAGCCTGCTCGTACATCTGCATAGGATTTTTAATGAATTTATTTGCAAATTATGGTGGAAAATAGGTCGTTCAAGTTCACTGTATCTGCCCCACTGTATCTACATAGGAGGCTGTATATAACATTTTAACATAAGAAAATGTATATACCAAAGTATTGAGATAAACTTTTGTTATTGACCAAATACTTATTTTCCACCATAATTTGCAAATAAATTCATTAAAAAATCCGACAATGTGATTTTCTGGATTTTTTTTTCTCATTTTGTCTGTCATAGTTGAAGTTTACCTATGATGAAAATTACAGGCCTCTCTCATCTTTTTAAGTGGGAGAACTTGCACAATTGGTGGCTGACTAAATACTTTTTTGCCCCACTGTATACAGAATGTTGGTGCCTGCGTAGAGGTGGATCAGGGAATCACCCGCAGCAAGAGCGACATCGTTGATATATACAGAGAAAAGAGTCGGCCCGAGAATTGAACCCACCCCCATAGAGACTGCCAGAGGTCCATACAACAGGCCCTCCGATTTGACACACTGAACTCTATCTGAGAAGTAGTTGGTGAACCAGGCGAGGCAGTCATTTGAGAAACCAAGGCTGTTGAGTCTGCCGATAAGAATGTGGTGATTGACAGAGTCGAAAGCCTTGGCCAGGTCGATGAAGATGGCTGCACAGTACTGTCTTTTATCGATGGCGGTTATGATACTGCACTGTCAGAAATAGAAGCACAAGCATTTCGCTACGCTCGCATTAACATCTGCTTACCATGTTTAACATTTTATTTGATTTTATTTCAACTGTTGACTCATTTATAATCACTTGTGTGTCCACGAGCTGGCTCAATTATACACCATTTCATTTAATGTCAAGAGAAGCGAAAGTGTGTGAAGACTGAAAACATACCTCAAAATTGTATTCCCTGTCTGTCCTGCTCTGTGACATCCCCTTCAGTACAATCTTCTCTATATGTACAGCTGTAAGGAGTAGAGGGAAGAGGATTAACACATACATTCCTATTAGAGGTCGACCGATTAGGATTTTTTCAACGCCGATACCGATTATTGGAGGACGATTTTTTTACATTTATTTGTAATAATGACAATTACAACAATACTGAATGAACACTTATTTTAACTTAATATAATACATCAATAAAATCAAGTAAATAATGGAACATGGTCAATTTGGTTTAAATAATGCAAAAACAAAGTGTTGGAGAAGAAAGTAAAAGTGCAATATGTGCCATGTAAGAAAGCTAACGTTTCAGTTCCTTTTAACATGAGTCTTCAATATTCCCAGGTAAGAAGTTTTAGGTTGTAGTTATTTTAGGAATTATAGGACTATTTCCCTCTATACCATTTGTATTTCATGAACCTTTGACTATTGGATGTTCTTATAGGCACTTTAGTATTGCCAGTGTAACAGTATAGCTTCCGTCCCTCTCCTCGCTCCTCCCTTGGCTCGAACCAGCAACACAACGACAACAGCCACCATCGAAGCAGGTTACACCAGCCTCATCTCGGGAGTTGATAGGCTTGAAGTCATAAACAGCGCAATGCTTGACGCACAACGAAGAGCTGCTGGCAAAACGCACAAAAGTGCTGTTTGAATGAATGTTTGTGTATGCTCAGTCAGATTGTATGCAACGCAGGACACGCTAGATAATATCTAGTAATATCATCAACCATGTGTAGTTAACTAGTGATTATGATTGATTGTTTTCTATAAGATAAGTTTAATGCTAGCTAGCAACTTACCTTGGCTTACTGCATTCGCGTAACAGGCAGTCTCCTTGTGGAGTGCAACTAGAGAGAGGCAGGTCGTTATTATGTTGGACTAGTTAACTGTAAGGTTGCAAGATTGGATCCCCCGAGCTGACAAGGTGAAAATCTGTCATTCTGCCCCTAAACAAAGCAGTTAACCCACCGTTCCTAGGCTGTCTTAGAAAATAAGAATTTGTTCTTAACTGACTTGCCTAGTTAAATAAAGGTATAATTATTATTTTGTTTATTTAAATCGGAGGCCAAAAATACAGATTTCTGATTGTTATGAAAACTTGAAATCGGCCCTAATTAACTGGCCATTCCGATTAATTGGTCGACCTCTAATTCCTATCTAATTCCTATTAGGGGGTTTAACGGTTCACCAAACCGTTCGGTACGTATTGCGGGTTTGGGGTCACTGTTCGGTTTCGGTGAGGTGGGGAAAAATAAAAATGTTATAAAATACAAAGTAATGTTGTTCCTGATTCCATATACACTACATGACCAAAAGTATGTGGATACCTGCTCGTCAAACATCTCATTCCAAAATCATGGCCATTAATATGGAGTTGGTCCTCCCCTTTGCTGCTATAACAGCCTCCACTCTTCTGGGAAGGCGTCCCACTAGATGTTGGAACATTGCTGCTATAACAGCCTCCACTCTTCTGGGAAGGCTTTCCACTAGATGTTGGAACAATGCTGCAGGGACTTGCTTCCATTCAGCCACAAGAGCATTGTGCAGACTAGTCAAGTTCTTCCACAACGATCTCGACAAACCATTTCTGTATGGACCTCGTTTTGTGCACAGGGGCATTGTCATGCTGAAACAGGAAAGGGCCTTCTCCAAACTGTTGCCAAAAAGTTGGAAGCACGGAATCGTCTAGAATGTCATTGTATGCTGTAGCGTTAAGATTTACCTTCACTGGAACTCAGGGGCCCGAACCATAGAAAAACAGCCCCAGACCATTATTCCTCCACCAAATGTTACAGTTGGCACTATGCATTCGGGCAGGTAGCGTTTTCCTGGCATCCACCAAACTCTCTGTCCATTGGCTATTCTTATTGAGCAGTGGCAACAAACTCTCTCTGTCCTTCGCCGAAGGCAAAAATGTTCCCAGACTGGAGATTTAAATGATGATGGAGAATCCTCATCTGCTCACCATCGTAGAGAACTAGTTCCCAGCTGTGCCTCAACAAAAGGACTGTTTCAAATGCGACAGTTAAGATTCAAATTTTGATGAGCTGTTTAATGGAATAGCCTGACATTTCTTGCCATTTTTTTGCTCAGATTTACGCAGAGGGGCCGAGGGTTTTAACGGTTTTTGTATATATTTTTTGTGCATTCACTCGGATTCAGTGTGGACCGAACCGAGGTCCCGTACGGAACAGTTCCATACGAATACATGTACCATTACACCCTTAATTCATATTGGACTTAGTTTACTGTAATAGTAGTGTGTGTTTGACTATAGTGTGTATGTGACTGTGTTGTCATTCGCTTCCCAGCTGACCGTGGATGTGATTGTGCTGTATACGTCTGTCTGTCTGTCTGTCTGTCTGTCTGTCTGTCTGCCTGCCTGCCTGTCTGTCTGTCTGCCTGCCTGTCTGCCTGTCTGCCTGTCTGTATGTCTGCCTGTCTGTGGCGTACCTTCCCTCTGGGTCCTGCAGCTGGGGGGTGTCTGGCTGGCACACTGTCTCTGCCCCTGCGTCCTCTCATCCAGACTGGCTTCAGTGGTGACGGCAGCTGGGCCCAGGTACTCTGCTTCCTGGGCCTTGGGAAAACACAAAGCAACTAGTGAGTAGAAAGCCTTCAACACCGCAGCTGCACTCAGGCAATTAAATACACGATGACATCCCACGGAGGAAGGACACCAAGATGAATCAAACTATCAAGCTCCCAGAACATCTGTCAGGCGTGCTATCTGTTCTAATATTAAACGTTGCTGCTGGTGCTATCGTCGTGGATGTGCTATCGTCGTGGTGGTGCTATCGTTGTGAAGGTGCTATCGTCATGGTGGTGCTATCGTTAATGGAGGTGCTATCGTCGTGGTGGTGCTATCGTCGTGGTGGTGCTATCGTTGTGAAGGTGCTATCGTCATGGTGGTGCTATCGTCGTGGAGGTGCTATCGTTAATGGAGGTGCTATTGTCGTGGAGGTGCTATCGTCGTGGAGGTGCTATCGTCGTGGTGGTGCTATTGTCGTGGAGGTGCTATCGTCGTGGTGGTGTTATCGTCGTGGAGGTGCTATCGTCGCGGTGGTGCTATCGTCGTGGTGGTGCTATCGTCATGAAGGTGCTATCGTCATGAAGGTGCTATCGTCGCGGTGGTGCTATCGTCGTGGAGGTGCTATCGTCGTGGTGGTGCTATCGTCGTGGAGGTGCTATCGTCGTGGTGGTGCTATCGTCATGGAGGTGCTATCGCCCTTCAGGGACCCACGGTGTTGTTAATGAGGTGGATGACAGCAGCTAGCCTCCACACACACACACTGGGGGACGCACGGGCACATCACACACACACTTACGCCCACACACACACACACACTTGCACTGTTTGCAGCCCATGAGACGGGGTCAGTCAGGGCTTTGGTCCCCTGCTATCAGTTAGGAGCTGACAAACACAGACTGACAGTTAGCCTCCGCTGAAGGTCAGAGGAGAACAGAGCACAGTTCAGCCCCCAGCGTATCAGTGCAACACAAGCCTCTCAGATTCAGTAGAACTTGTACCAGTAGGCCCGGATTAAAATAGCAATAGCTTAGTCCTAGTAGGGCTGTGGCGGTCACGACAAACGTTGTCAGCCTGTGATTGTCGGGCCTCATGGTAATCGACCATCAATTAACATAAACACATTTATCATCTCCCTGGCTTCCACACACAGCCACTGATGCAGACCTTTGGGACATCAGTCTAATAAATCCATGTAATATAGTCTACACCTTCACAATAAATCCATGTAATATAGTCTACACCATCACAATAAATCCATGTAATATAGTCTACACCTTCACAATAAATCCATGTAATATAGTCTACACCTTCACAATAAATCCATGTAATATAGCCTACACCATCACAATAAATCCATGTAATATAGTCTACACCTTCACAATAAATCCATGTAATATAGCCTACACCATCACAATAAATCCATGTAATATAGTCTACACCATCACAATAAATCCATGTAATATAGTCTACACCATCACAATAAATCCATGTAATATAGCCTACACCTTCACAATAAATCCATGTAATATAGCCTACACCTTCACAATAAATCCATGTAATATAGTCTACACCTTCACAA
Source organism: Oncorhynchus clarkii lewisi (assembly GCF_045791955.1). NCBI lineage: Eukaryota > Metazoa > Chordata > Actinopteri > Salmoniformes > Salmonidae > Oncorhynchus > Oncorhynchus clarkii. Next base: position 6,553,443 of record NC_092157.1, read on the forward strand.
TAAATCCATGTAATATAGTCTACACCTTCACAATAAATCCATGTAATATAGTCTACACCATCACAATAAATCCATGTAATATAGTCTACACCATCACAATAAATCCATGTAATATAGTCTACACCATCACAATAAATCCATGTAATATAGTCTACACCTTCACAATAAATCCATGTAATATAGTCTACACCATCACAATAAATCCATGTAATATAGTCTACACCTTCACAATAAATCCATGTAATATAGCCTACACCATCACAATAAATCCATGTAATATAGTCTACACCTTCACAATAAATCCATGTAATATAGTCTACACCATCACAATAAATCCATGTAATATAGCCTACACCATCACAATAAATCCATGTAATATAGTCTACACCATCACAATAAATCCATGTAATATAGTCTACACCATCACAATAAATCCATGTAATATAGCCTACACCATCACAATAAATCCATGTAATATAGTCTACACCATCACAATAAATCCATGTAATATAGTCTACACCTTCACAATAAATCCATGTAATATAGTCTACACCATCACAATAAATCCATGTAATATAGTCTACACCATCACAATAAATCCATGTAATATAGTCTACACCTTCACAATAAATCCATGTAATATAGTCTACACCATCACAATAAATCTATGTAATATAGTCTACACCTTCACAATAAATCCATGTAATATAGTCTACACCATCACAATAAATCCATGTAATATAGCCTACACCTTCACAATAAATCCATGTAATATAGTCTACACCTTCACAATAAATCCATGTAATATAGTCTACACCATCACAATAAATCCATGTAATATAGTCTACACCATCACAATAAATCCATGTAATATAGTCTACACCATCACAATAAATCCATGTAATATAGCCTACACCATCACAATAAATCCATGTAATATAGTCTACACCTTCACAATAAATCCATGTAATATAGTCTACACCTTCACAATAAATCCATGTAATATAGTCTACACCATCACAATAAATCCATGTAATATAGTCTACACCATCACAATAAATCCATGTAATATAGTCTACACCTTCACAATAAATCCATGTAATATAGTCTACACCATCACAATAAATCCATGTAATATAGTCTACACCATCACAATAAATCCATGTAATATAGTCTACACCTTCACAATAAATCCATGTAATATAGTCTACACCTTCACAATAAATCCATGTAATATAGCCTACACCTTCACAATAAATCCATGTAATATAGTCTACACCTTCACAATAAATCCATGTAATATAGCCTACACCTTCACAATAAATCCATGTAATATAGTCTACACCTTCACAATAAATCCATGTAATATAGTCTACACCTTCACAATAAATCCATGTAATATAGACTACACCATCACAATAAATCCATGTAATATAGTCTACACCATCACAATAAATCCATGTCATATAGCCTACACCTTCACAATAAATCCATGTAATATAGTCTACACCATCACAATAAATCCATGTCATATAGTCTACACCATCACAATAAATCCATGTAATATAGTCTACACCTTCACAATAAATCCATGTAATATAGCCTACACCTTCACAATAAATCCATGTAATATAGCCTACACCTTCACAATAAATCCATGTAATATAGTCTACACCATCACAATAAATCCATGTAATATAGCCTACACCTTCACAATAAATCCATGTAATATAGCCTACACCATCACAATAAATCCATGTAATATAGTCTACACCATCACAATAAATCCATGTAATATAGTCTACACCATCACAATAAATCCATGTAATATAGTCTACACCATCACAATAAATCCATGTAATATAGTCTACACCATCACAATAAATCCATGTAATATAGCCTACACCTTCACAATAAATCCATGTAATATAGTCTACACCATCACAATAAATCCATGTAATATAGCCTACACCTTCACAATAAATCCATGTAATATAGACTACACCTTCACAATAAATCCATGTAATATAGCCTACACCTTCACAATAAATCCATGTAATATAGACTACACCTTCACAATAAATCCATGTAATATAGCCTACACCTTCACAATAAATCCATGTAATATAGCCTACACCTTCGCAATAAATCCATGTAATATAGCCTACACCTTCGCAATAAATCCATGTAATATAGCCTACACCTTCACAATAAATCCATGTAATATAGCCTACACCTTCACAATAAATCCATGTCATATAGCCTACACCTTCACAATAAATCCATAATTTATTTTAGACGGGTGTAAAGAACATGATATGAAGAAAAATGTATTCTATTTCAGAAGAACAGAATACCATACTCTGAGTTGTCTTTATGTTAGGTCCTGATCTGGCTGTGGGCTACCCTCCATGAGCAGACAAGATTTGCTTAGAATTCCATGGCATTATTTTATAGTATGAAGAAAACAATTGAACAAAGCTGAATAAAATATAAATATTTTCTCCAAACAGTTTTGAGGGAGTGTGCAAATTCAGCTATTCTGTGTTGAACAGTTACCAAAGAAATAGGTACACCTAAACTCAGCAAAAAAGAAACCTCCCTTAAAATCAGGACCAGGTCTTTCAAAGATAATTCGTAAAAATCCAAATCACTTCACAGATCTTCATTGTAAAGGGTTTAAACACTGTTTCACCATGCTTGTTCAATGAACCATAAACAATTCATGAACATGCACCTGTGTAACGGTTGTTAAGACACTAACAGCTTACAGACAGTAAGCAATTAAGGTCACAGTTATGAAAACTTAGGACACTAAAGAGGCCTTTCTACTGACTCTGAAAAACACCAAAAGAAAGATGCCCAGGGTCCCTGCTCACCTGCGTGAACGTGCCTTAGGCATGCTGCAAGGAGGCATGAGAACTGCAGATGTGGCCAGGGCAAAAAATTGCAATGTCCGTACTGTGAGACTCCTAAGGCAGCGCTACAGGGAGACAGGATGGACAGCTGATCGTCCTCGTAGTGGCAGACCACGTGTAACAACACCTGCACAGGATCGTTACATCTGAACATCACACCTGCGGGACAGGTACAGGATGGCAACAACAACTGCCCAAGTTACACCAGGAACGCACAATCCTTCCATCAGTGCTCAGACTGTCCGCAATAGGCTGAGAGAGGCTGGACTGAGGGCTCGTAGGCCTGTTGTAAGATAGGTCCTCACCAGACATCACCGGCAACAACGTGCTTTTCACTGACGAGTCACGGTTTTGTCTCACCAGGGGTGATGGTCGGATTCACATTTATCGTCGAAGGAATGAGCGTTACACCGAGGCCTGTACTCTGGAGCGGGATCGATTTGGAGGTGGAGGGTCCGTCATGGTCTGGGGCGGTGTGTCACAGCATCATCGGACTGAGCTTGTTGTCATTGCAGGCAATCTCAACGCTGTGCGTTACAGGGAAGACATCCTCCTCCCTCATGTGGTACCCTTCCTGCAAGCTCATCCTGACATGACCCTCCAGCATAACAATGCCCCCAGCCATACTGCTCGTTCTGTGCGTGATTTAGTAGGCTATGTAAATGTTGCGCAACATGAGCTCTCATGAAGTGTTTGATTAGATTTTAGATCATATTTGCATTGATGTCAGAGTGATTAGAGGGACAATAGAGTGCTGAGTACCAGGCAGTTAGAAAGTTCAGTAGGCTACTAATAATCAGCAGCAGCATCAGAGCTTGGAGGAGCCTAATTACCGTGACTAAACAGTCAAGTTGAATTTGATTGACTGCCTTCATGACCCGTGACCTCCGGTGTGGCGGTAATACGGTCACCGCAACAGCCCAAAGCACTAGTTCTATATACTTCAAATAAAATATACCAGGGGAAAAAAAACAATCATTGCTGACATTCAAATGCAGAACGATATAGGCCTGGACTTGGTCCGATTTAAGTGGCAGTGACATATTGATTGATGCCGAACGACACTGGGACCACATCAGCTGCTTGTGGTTTGAAGGGCTTTGCTTTCCTGCCTCTTTTCATGACATGTTGCAGGTCCAGGAACAACTGGTCTAAAATTGGGGCCTCTGATTTAATTTCGAAATTAACTCGACATCTGCTCCTGAGTGGAGAGGTGATTCACCACGAGGTCATCGAGGGATATTTCCGGAACGAGTCCGTCAGTCAGTGGACGTCATCACCCTTTTTCATCCAACAGAAAACAGAAAATGGAGGTGCTATCGTCGTGGAAAATGAACTACATGTTGAACTGGAGTGGGAGTCCCTCTATGAGCCTGTTTACACTTACAAAATAGTCTAAATACAGTGGGGCAAAAAAGTATTTAGTCAGCCACCAATTGTGCAAGTTCTCCCAATTAAAAAGATGAGAGAGGCCTGTAATTTTCATCATAGGTACACTTCAACTATGACAGACAAATGATGATGGAAAAAAAAAATCCAGAAAATCACATTTTAGGATTTTTAATGAATTTATTTGCAAATTATGGTGGAAAATAAGTATTTGTTTACTAACAAAAGTTTATCTCAATACTTTGTTATAAACCCTTTGTTGGCAATGACAGAGGTCAAACGTTTTCTGTACGTCTTCACAAGGTTTTCACACACTGTTGCTGGTATTTTTCACACTATGAGCCTGTTTACACTTACAAAATAGTCTAAATATGTAAAGCAAGATCTTTATCTATTCGACATCAAATTTGCAACTTTTCTGTTTACACTGTCCTCTATATCCTGTACATTGATTGGACACAGCAGCAAAGGCTAGAGATCCAGACCATCTAACTCAGAGTTTCCCAAACTCAGTCCTCTGGACCCCAAGGGGGGGGGGCATGTTTTGTTTTTTGCCCTTGCACTACACAGCTAATTAAAAAATAATCTACTAATCATCAAGACTTGATCAAACAGCTGGTAGTGTCAGGTCAAAAAAATCACTGATATAACCCAAGTAATTACCACCTGTGTAACCTTGGCTAAACAGTGTCCGGTACTTGAGCCACTAGTACACTTTTATGCAGTGGAAGGTTCAAATTGTGTTCAGATCAGATTTCCTTGGTGAACCATGGACTGCGTGGTAAAGTGACCATTGTGTAGATAGCCTGGGTGACTGAACCCTTCTTAGCCGCTAAACTGTGGGGGTGGAGTGGGGTGGATGGGGACTGTGTTCGCTATGACAACACACTAAAAGAAAAAGAAACGACTATTAATGTTAATCAGAGAGACTCGGAAATGTATGTTTGGTATTGATCCAAATGGATATGGACCCTGATTTAACTTTTCATTGTTCATTTGTTTATTTTTTATGGAAGATTCTTTATCCATAAAATGGTGTGGGCCTGAGAACAAACCCCTCTTCACATTATTTAGATATTATATTATCTAAATATTATTTAGACATTATCCGTAAATGTAAAAACTATAAAGGAATACGCGCCATAAAAGTTTTTGACAAATTGAAAATGTTTCTCGATATGTAATACCCCCCTGTCTGTTAGGTTAATGTACTCTTGTTTGTATATTTCTGTTTTTGTATTTGTTCGTGTTCATAAAATATATCTATTTTTAAATAATAATTAAAAAAAAAAATATATATATATATATCACACTAAATCCTAACGCCATATCACTTCAGCGGTAACTTCTGATCATAATTGCTGGCTATGAGAGCGTAAACTAATGTGAGTTGTGAGGTTGTGTGCTGCTGGCTTCAAACTCTCTTCAAGTGGCTAAATGACATTAGGCAGACACACAATGATGCAGCTATTTTAAAAGGTCAAGTGGGTTAAGTGGTTCAGTTGAGCATCAACACTATAGTCAACATGGATTACTGTACAACAACAGTACTCTATTAAAACTAGGGCTGGGAATCTCCCCGTAGAGAGGCCAAACATTTAGTTAAAACTATTTAAAACAATCTATAGGATGAAAAATAGTGTTTTGGAGCAGGTACTGCCGACTAGCGCTAGCTAACACTATCTAGCAACACATTTTTTTTTTAAAATATAGATGCTTGGAGTCAAAGTATCGATATAATATCGTCCAAAATAATATTGCGATATGTAAATGTATAATTTTTCCCCCCCATCACTAATTTAAACTGTACTAGAAAAACAAAGTGTCATTTTTGGTTTTCTAAATAAAGGAAAAAAGTGGAAATAGGATGTTACCATGACGACAAGTTAAAAGTATTGAGCAAGTAAAACCACGGATGTCTGTTATTTGTCCTTTTCCCAATCGTCTACACAGTGGTCATCTTTGACAAGCACCACTCCAATATAAAGACAGGCCTGCATTACAAGTACAAAGCCAAAAGGAATGAGCTTTCATCCAAATAATCTGTTTAAATCAGTAAAGGTGAATAGATTTTTTTTATTTACAAGTCCGTTAAGAACAAATTATTATTTACAATAACGGCCTAGGAACAGTGGGTTGTTCTGCCTTGTTCGGGGATTCGATCTAGTACCCAACACTCTAACCACTAGGCTACCTGCCAAGATGACACCCTGTTAAAGGAGGAGATAGGAGATGAAACCTTGTTAAATGAGGAGATAGGAGATGAGGAGATGAAACCTTGTTAAATGAGGAGATAGGAGATGAGGACACCCTGTTAAATGAGGAGATAGGATATGAGGAGAGGACATCCTGTTAAATGAGGAGATGACACCCTGTTAAATGAGGAGATGAGGAGGGGATACCCTGTTAAATGAGGAGATGACATCTTGTTAAATGAGGAGATGAGGAGATGACACCCTGTTAAATGAGGAGATGAGATGACATCCTGTTAAATGAGGAGATGAGATGACATCCTGTTAAATGAGGAGATGAGGAGATGACACCCTGTTAAATGAGGAGATGACATCCTGTTAAATGAGGAGATGACACCCTGTTAAATGAGGAGATGAGGAGATGACACCCTGTTAAATGAGGAGATGAGGAGATGACACCCTGTTAAATGAGGAGATGAGGAGATGACACCCTGTTAAATGAGGAGATGAGGAGATGACACCCTGTTAAATGAGGAGATGAGGAGATGACACCCTGTTAAATGAGGAGATGAGGAGATGACACCCTGTTAAATGAGGAGATGAGGAGATGACACCCTGTTAAATGAGGAGATGAGGAGATGACACCCTGTTAAATGAGGAGATGAGGAGATGACATCCTGTTAAATGAGGAGATGACATCCTGTTAAATTAGGAGATGAGGAGATGACATCCTGTTAAATGAGGAGATGAGGAGATGACACCCTTTTAAATTAAGAGATGAGGAGATGACACCCTGTTAAATGAGGAGATTGGAGATGAGGAGATGACACCCTGTTAAATTAGGAGATGACATCCTGTTAAATGAGGAGATGAGGAGAGGATACCCTGTTAAATGAGGAGATGAGATGACATCCTGTTAAATGAGGAGATGAGGAGATGACACCCTGTTAAATGAGGAGATGAGGAGAGGATACTCTGTTAAATGAGGAGATGAGGAGAGGACACCCTGTTAAATGAGGAGAGGACACCCTGTTAAATGAGGAGAGGACACCCTGTTAAATGAGGAGATGACACCCTGTTAAAGGGATAGTGTATGATTCTGGCAGATGGGATTCTTATTTGCGTGCAGTTTGAAGGAAGTTGAAGGTCATTTCGTGGGGTATTGCTAACTGCACACAGAGACATACAAATCTGACTCTGGGTAAGTAGAAAAACAGAATCTCCTACTTTAACATGCAGCTCCCCAAGAAGGAAATGCATCCCTATCAACAAACTGAAAGATCCTGGCTGGCCTCCACTTGTCCAGTCACCTTAGTGCTCAGTTGGTTTCAAGCCATTGGCTCACAGCATGGTTGAGGCCCTTCACACTGGCATAACCTCCTCCTCCCTGTAGAATTGCCAGGCTTGCACTACAGTAGGCCACAGGACCCGAATGCCTCACACGCAGCACAGCACATAACTCTTTGTGAAATGCGCCATAAAAACTAGAAAGTGTATTGAGGGGGGGGGGGGGGGGGGGGGGGGGGGGTTGGCAGTGGCCTTTTGTACAGTCAGAAATAGCACAGCCAGTCAGTCCCCTGTGACATTATTAAATGCCTCGACTAGAATAGGGTATAGCGGATATGAAACTTCAAATCACAGTGCTGTTGTCACAAAACTACCACAAACAGGTCCCGATCATCATCACAAATGCCTAACTCAACAATGCTGTAACGTTAGTAGGAGAAAGCTTCAATGCATGAGGGAGCGTTAATGAATGAGGGAGCTTTAATGCATGAGGAAGCTTTAAGGAATAATGGAGTTTTAATACAAGAGGGAGCTTTAATGCATGAGGGAGCTTTACTGCACGAGGGAGCTTTACTGCACGAGGCAGCTTTAAGGAATAATGGAGTTTTAATACAAGAGGGAGCTTTAATGCATGAGGGAGCTTTACTGCATGAGGGAGCTTTACTGCACGAGGGAGCTTTACTGCATGAGGGAGCTTTAAGGAATAATGGAGCTTTAATGCAAGAGGGAGCTTTAATGCATGAGGGAGCTTTACTGCATGAGGGAGCTTTACTGCATGAGGGAGCTTTACTGCATGAGGGAGCTTTACTGCATGAGGGAGCTTTAAGGAATAATGGAGTTTTAATACAAGAGGGAGCTTAATGCATGAGGGAGCTTTACTGCATGAGGGAGCTTTACTGCACGAGGGAGCTTTAAGGCATGAGGGAGCTTTAATGAATAATGGAGCTTTAATGTAAGAGAGAGCTTTGATGCATGAGGGAGCTTTACTGCATGAGGGAGCTTTAATGCATGAGGGAGCTTTACTGCATGGGGGAGCTTTAAGGCATGGGGGAGCTTTAATGAATAATGGAGCTTTAATGTAAGAGGGAGCTTTGATGCATGAGGGAGCTTTAAGGAATAATGGAGATTTAATGCAAAAGGGAGCTTTAATGCATGAGGGAGCTTTAATGCATGAGGGAGCTTTATGGAATAATGGAGCTTTAATGTAAAAGGGAGCTTTAATGCATGAGGGAGCTTTAAGGAATAATGGAGCTTTAATGCAAAAGGGAGCTTTAATGCATGAGGGAGCTTTAATGCATGAGGGAGCTTTAATGCATGAGGGAGCTTTAATGCATGAGGGAGCTTTATGGAATAATGGAGCTTTAATGTAAAAGGGAGCTTTAATGCATGAGGGAGCTTTAAGGAATAATGGAGCTTTAATGTAAGAGGGAGCTTTAAGGAATAATGGAGCTTTAATGCACGAGGGAGCTTTAATGCATGAGGGAGCTTTAATGCATGAGGGAGCTTTAATGCATGGAGGAGCTTTAATGCATGAGGGAGCTTTAAGGAATAATGGAGCTTTAATGCATGAGGGAACTTTAATGCATGAGGGAGCTTTAAGGAACAATGGAGCTTTAATGTATGAGGGAGCTTTAATGCACAAGGGAGCTTTAATACATGAGGGAGCTTTAATGCATGAGGGAGAGCGAGAGGGTCAACGCAGAGTAGCAGTCATGTGAGTGACGAGGGGGAACAGGGACAGGGAGAGAGATAGTCTACCAGCGCGAGTTGACTTGGATGCTATCTTATTGTTATTTATTTATCATGTCATTACATAGACGCTGGATTGGTATTGGGAACATTAGAGTATCGTGTAGTATCCTAAACCTATCACTGTTACATTGAACTGGGTGAATGGAATATGAATGACAGTAACCTAAACCTATCACTGTTACATTGAACTGGGTGAATGGAATATGAATGACAGTAACATAAACCTATCACTGTTACATTGAACTGGGTGAATGGAATATGAATGACAGTAACCTAAACCCATCACTGTTACATTGAACTGGGTGAATATGAATGACAGTAACCTAAACCTGTCACTGTTACATTGAACTGGGTGAATGGAATATGAATGACAGTAACCTAAACCCATCACTGTTACATTGAACTGGGTGAATATGAATGACAGTAACCTAAACCCATCACTGTTACATTGAACTGGGTGAATATGAATGACAAACCTGTCACTGTTACATTGAACTGGGTGAATATGAATGGCAGTAACCTAAACATGTCACTGTTACATTGAACTGGGTGAATATGAATGACAGTAACCTAAACCTGTCACTGTTACATTGAACTGGGTGAATGGAATATGAATGACAGTCATCCAATATGCTGTAACAGAAATAAGGCCATGTTCATAATAAAACAAATAAAAAATAAATCGTCCTCCCTAATCTTAAATGGCATCGACTGTCACTGGTATGAAGATAAGGCTAAAACTGCTTATCCAATAGAAATCCCCTATCACACTTGTAGGCGATGTTGGCTAGCTAAACTCATGCCTACAAACACGTCATGGGGTCTAACGGTCATCTCGAGCTGAACTGCCCATGTGCAGGCCATCAAATCAAAGGCACCCACTCGTCGATACAAAGTGTTTTGTTTATAATTAAAAACGTGTCAGTTTGTCACTTTTACAAGGTTGGAGTAATAACATGTTCAGCTACTTAAGACATTGGCTCAAATCGAGATTGTGCCATTAGATTTTCAAAAAAATGAACAACTAAGGAAGATTTTTTTTCACATCTCATTGAGTACGGTTACATGCACACAATAATACGATTATTGTGAATAGTCTGAATAATGTAATAATTTGATTTAAACGTCTACATGCTATGCAAGAAGAAGAACGATTTATCTAATAATCATGTTTACATGGACACATCTGAAATCAGGCTACCTGATGATACTTTGATAGATGCAGGAAATTGCCAATCAAAATAAACATTCTACCACAGCAACCATGTTATTTTTGCGATAACTATTTAATTCTGAGTTCGGACATATAGCGTTTAAATGGGAAAAAAATATTTCTAAAATGCCTTCTTTTCGTTTTTCAGAACTCGCACAAAACAAGGAAGCCCGAAACATGCGCAGATCTAATACACTGCTTTAACTGAGGATTTACAGGCCATAATAATTAAAAAAGATTCCTCAGAAAACCAGCTGTTTTAATTGTCATATGCTTACTTCGATTAGGACCTTACGCCGATTAAGATAAACAGAGTAAGGTGTTTACATGACTAATGCCATATTCGACCTTCTGTCATAATCAGTTTAATAATCAAATGATTAGTGTGCATGTTGACTTCTCGAACCCCAAACTCCTGCCTGGTCTGTTTCGCAAGCGTTCCCGGAAGTCTCGGGATGTTGTGCCTCTGGGTTTAGAAACTCTTGTTGTTTAAATATGCGATTGCCCGGCCAATCCTCGTGCACTGTTGCACCTACGGAACTAATCTACTGAGCACTATTGGTGCTCCACCCAAGCAAGGCATTTGATTGATTTGCCGTGCTGTGAGGCGTCAAAGTATTTAGCTATTCTTCTGCCATAAACTTCCCCAGGCCGTTTTAAGGAAGCCTGTTTTGCAATGAGGCTAGTCACATCCCTAATAGAGGCTGATATGGCTAAGCTCTTTAGTGGAGTTTTGCCATATCTAGAGAGAAAGTAAAATAAGAAAATAAAAAAATGCAATTTAAGAATGGGAAGCATAGAAATAACACACATAGTATATAACTACCGCTTCTTAGACTTGCTTTCATGGAGAATGACAGATCTATAGATCACATTTCTATGTGAATTTTGTTTATATAATTGCAAAAATGTACATATTGCATTTTTAAAAACACAAAAAAATACTGTACGTGAGGTGGTGTTCCTTCAAACAGTGGCATGGGGAGGGATCCAGCTGTTTGTCCATTTCAACACAGTGAATGGCATGTCTAATAAACTCACAGTAGGCCGTAAATAAAGCCTGGACTCTGTCCTCACATGTAGTGATTTCATTGTTTAAATTGCCACATGAGCACAGATCAAAAATACGTTCTTACTGTTTTGAATAAAGTAGGCTATATGAGCCAGAGGAGAATGTTAATCCTTGGTGTTTGTTGTTAATCCTTGGGGATTGTGGGTTAATCCGTGGGGATTGTGGGTTAATCCGTGGTGCAAAATAAGATTAAATCTGCACAAATACTGCATCTTCCCCCATCTGTCAAATGTCAACCGCTGAGAACTAGCCATTCTATTAAAGCCTTTTGTAAAAGATTGGGATAACCTCATCTACATTGTCAAAATGAGCCAATGGTATTTTAAAAGTCTCACAATTCTGGATAAATCGACGAACAGATTCAAGGGAATAACTTTCCCAGTAAATACCTCCCACTCTCCCCAAACACCGGCAGAGTTCTCATGCAAAACCTCTTTTTTTGTTGCTTATTACAACAACTTTCTTTCCCTGAGGTTATGTGGCAGATGGATTTTATTCAGGGCAATAGAGCAACTGAAAATCATCCAACATTGTAAAAGCAACACTGCTATTTTGAAAGGAATAAACATGGCGTGTGTTTGTTATTATAGGCCTACTACAATTTATCTCATACTCTCTCATGAATGAAAAACATGATGCACTTATTAGCCCAGATTTTAGCTTCAGCTCATTTTATCTACTATATGCCAATTTATCTAGTTTGCAAACCTTTACTAAAGCATATGCTGTAACAAAACGCAAGATAATCTGAGAAAAGGCCAATATTTTTTTGTAGCTGTGTTGTCTAAGGGCAATGCCCATCCCTAATTTCCCCTTTCTTGCATACACGTTGGTCTCGCAACCTAGCAGAGACTTTTGGTTTTAAAACATCAGGAACATTAAGAAGAGATGGATGAATATGGACAAAACTGTACTTAGCATAGCATGAAGAGATTCACAATTTGCCTACGCTAAGCTAGCTAAATGTACCTAGCATCACGCCTAGCGTTCATCACCAAGTTAACTAGCGAACTACAGTTGTCATCCGAGCTACGTTGGCTATATATACTGAACAAAAATAAAAACGCAACATGTAAAGTGTTGGTCCCATTTTTCATGAACTGAAATAAAAAATCCCAGAAATGTCTTCCGTGCCATTCACCTGACAGGTGTGGCATATCAAGAAGCTGATTAAACAGCATGATCATTACACAGGTGCTCCTTGTGCTGGGGATAATAAAAGGTGCCGTTTTGTCACACAACACAATTGCCATAGTTGTCTCATGTTTTGAGGGGGCGTACAATTGGCATGCTGACTGCAGGAATGTCCAACAGAGCTGTTGCCAACTTCGTTTACGAGAAATAATTCTGATTGGCTGGGCCTGGCTCCCCAGTGGGTGGACCTATACTCCTGCATAGGTCCACCCACTGGTGAGCCACAGATTAGGACCAGATTCATTTATTTTCAATTGACTGATTTCCTTTTATCACCTGTAACATCTTTGACATTTTTGCGTTTATATTTTTGTTTAGTGTAGCTAACCTGTTGTGCCCATGTTGGCTAACTACAGTACCATTCTTTGGCTAAATGGCCAAACTAGCTAGCTAACGTTAGCGAGCTAATAAATAATGATATCTATTTAGCTAACTGTCTTGTCTAATTTATAGTACTCTTTGCCAAATAACTAGTAGCCAACTAGATATAATATACAAACTTCAATAGCTCGCTATCGGCGTCAGAGCACCGGTCCAAAACTCTTGAAAGTTAAGTCAGCTAAACAAACTAACCAACTATTAATCAATGTTACCTGGGCGTTTATTCTGTACGGATTCTGCTGTTTATCCTCTGTGGCAAATTTGATTTTGTCCAGATGCACTAGAAGGGTTTCTCTTTGATGAAAAGGAAACGCTGGATGCAACGAAGCCATAGTAAAAAGCAACGCAAACTGCTCCAAGGGTCCGACTGCTTCCTCTATTGGACGCCCGCAAATATGCTCTGTTCTCCTGAACGTTTTCTCGTCCACACGCGAAGGATGGAACGGGTCCCTGAAGGGAGAAACAGAATAACCGGGATAGTTTTTGTAGAACAACGAGGGATCCATATGGTTCAATATCTGAAATAGTATTCCCGCACACTCCCTGCTGTCAGATCGCAGAAGAGATAAGCAGACCAGCAGTTTGGAGCGCACCACCGGGTCGATAACATCAGATAAAATGCCCAAATCATTCGGACAGTTCGCCCTGATCTCGACATCCCGTAGAATTGGGTAATCTTTCCGTGCCAAGTCTTCCAGACAGGAGCCCAAAAACCGGAGTTCGAGCGGCTGGCACATATGCAGCAGTCCGCACATTAACTCGATCCGCTTGGCAGGATTTAGATGCAAACCAAACCACTCGAAAACGGTCTCTTTGTCCAATTGAGATGGATATCCTAGGTGTCTGGATGAATCTTCGAGCCTGTCCGAGATCGTGGGAGAGACCGATCTGGGAATATGGAGATCCGGCTGTTCCTCGGCCGTATCATCTCCTGCCTCCGCGGTTCTCATGGGCAGCTTCGTTTTAAGCATTATCGGCTCGACTGGAAAGGCTTCAAGGCGTAAATGACTGTTAAATATAGCTACATCCTTTGATCGTCTAACTGCTGTGTAATGCAGAATCAACAGAAGCAAATCAATTTTTCAGTAATAGTCAGGGAGACTCTCGGCGACAAGCTTTAGTTTTCATTTCTCCTTCACTGTAGACGGCACTCTGATGACCTGTCAATCATTCATAAACCCCTCCCCTTTCCGTAGAAGCGTACTGGGTCCTGAATTTCAGCTGAGTGGTAGTTTCTTAATTAATAAAAGTTTCATAACAATTTGAGCTTATCTTTTATTTATCTACAATGTAGGTAGAAGTACAATTTGTAGAGTGGTACATTTTAACATGTGTTTAATGTCGAATCTGTAGGATCTTGTGAAATGGAAAGCCTATATTATGTGATGTATAAAATGACAAGCCTATATTATGTGATTTCATAGTATTCATTGCTCAATTTATTGCGGTAGTAGTAATTCAGTTTCATGTATCCCTTCAAAATGCTTAGGCCTTAATGCAGAAGTAAAAATGATGTGTGTATTAAAATATGTGATCTCTTGATTTAGACATCTATGCATGTAAAATACTGTGTTTGTTTAACACTTTACACGATAGTGGTCTTATTACTGTGTTTTAATTATTGTTCCTATGGACCGAGCGAGAGATGAGGATTCCTTTAGACAACACTGACCCCTAGTGGCTCACAAACAACATTGCATAAGTAGTACGTGCATAATACCAAGGCCATGATATATTTTCACTCCTGTTGGCTAAAGACTACAGTACCCTACTGTATGTGAAATATGTCAGATTTAATCATACATCCTTGATAATCCCTGTAGACTTCAACATATTGATGGTAATTTAACATGGCATTTGGAGGCAGTGTCAGAGGAAGGTCCTAAAAATGGTCAAACACTCCAGCCAGCCTAGTCATAGACTCACAACCGAAGAACAGGTGTACGGCGTTGTGTGGGCGAGCGCTTTGCTGATGTCAACGTTGTGAACAGGGTGCCCCGTGGTGGCTGTAGGCTTAGGTTATGGTATGGGCAGGCATAAGCTACGAACAAAGAACACAATTGCATTTTATCGATGGCAATTTGAATGCACAGAGATACCACGAAAAGATCTTGAGGCTCATTCTGAGGCCCATTATTTTTAAGGTATCTGTGACCAACAGATGCATATCTGTATTCCCAGTCATGTGAAATCCATAGATGAATGCCTAATGAATTCATCACAATTGACACATTTCCTTATATCAACTGTAACTCAGTAAAATCTTTAAAATTGTTTCATGTTGTGTTTATATTTTTGTTCAGTATTACATTAAAACTCTAAAAAAGGCTTTTCATGCTCGGTGTATTTTGATATATAAATAAAGAAATTAACTGGGTGTTTCGAGCACTGGTCATCAGTCCGTATACCACGGGTATGACAAAACATTTATTTTTACTACTCTAATTTAGTTGGTAACCAGTTTATAATAGCAAAAAGGCACCTCGGGGGTTTGTGGTATATGGCCAATATACCAGAGCCCCTCGGGCCTTATTCCTTTAATACATTGAAGGAGGCTGCTGGATGGCTCATAATAATGGCTGGAATGGATTCAATGGAATGGATTGAATGGAATGGTATCAAACACATGGAGATCATGTCTTCCATACCATTCCATTTAATCCATTCTATTCCATTCCAGCCATTCCATTCAATCCATTCCATTCATTCCATTCCAGCCATTACTATGAGCCCATTCTCCCCAATGAAGGTGCCACCGGCTGGCTGCCTGTGATATACAGCGCGTTCGGAAAGTTTTCACAACCCTTGACTTTTTCCACATTTTGTTACGTTACATTTTTATTCTAAAATGGATTAGGCAATCAGGCTGACACTTGAAGGTAGCCTAACGGTTGGAGTGTTGGGCCAGTAACCAAAAAGGTCACTGTTTTGAATAGCCGAGAGGTGAAAAATCTGGCGATGTCCCTTGAGCAAGGCACTTAATTCTAATTTGCTCCAGGGGCTCCGTACCACTATGGCTGACCCTGTAAAACAACACATTTCACTGCACCTATCATACTACTATGGCTGACCCTGTAAAACAACACCTATCATACTACTATGGCTGACCCTGTAAAACAACACCTATCATACTACTATGGCTGACCCTGTAAAACAACACCTATCATACTACTATGACTGACCCTGTAAAACAACACCTATCATACTACTATGGCTGACCCTGTAAAACAACACCTATCATACTACTATGGCCGACCCTGTAAAACAACACCTATCATACTACTATGGCTGACCCTGTAAAACAACACCTATCATACTACTATGGCTGACCCTGTAAAACAACACCTATCATACTACTATGGCTGACCCTGTAAAACAACACCTATCATACTACTATGGCTGACCCTGTAAAACAACACCTATCATACTACTATGGCTGACCCTGTACAACAACACCTATCATACTACTATGACTGACCCTGTAAAACAACACCTATCATACTACTATGGCTGACCCTGTAAAACAACACCTATCATACTACTATGGCTGACCCTGTAAAACAACACATTTCACTGCACCTATCCGGTGTGTGACAATAAAACCTGATATACATGGCATTTGGAAAGTATTCAGACCCCTTGACTTGTTCCACATTTTGTTACGTTACAGCCTTATTCTAAAATGGCAAAAACAAATATGACAAACATTAATCTACCCACAATACCCCCATAACGACAAAGTGAAAACAAGTTTTTAGAAATTTGTGCAAATTAATTAAAAATAAAAACTGAAATACCTTATTTACATAAATATTTGTATGTGTATATATTATGGATCCCCATTAGTTCCTGTTAATGCAGAAGCTACTCTTTCTGGGGTCCAGCAAAATTAAGGCAGTTTATACAATTTTTAAAACATTACAGTACATTCACATATTTCACAACACACTGTGGGCCCTCAGGCCCCTACTCCACCACTACCACATATCTACAGTACAAAATCCATGTGTATGTATAGTTGCGTATGTTATCGTGTGTGTGTGTGTGTGTGTGTGTGTGTGTGTGTGCATGTGTCTGTGCCAATGTTTGTGTTGCTTCACAGTCCCCGCTGTTCCATAAGGTGTTTTTTGAATCTGTTTTTTAAATCTAATTTTACTGCTTGCGTCAGTTACTTGATGTGGAATAGAGTTCCATGTAGTCATGGCTCTATGTACAGTAGTACTGTGCACCTCCCGTAGTCTGTTCTGGACCTCGGGACTGTGAAGAGGCCTCTTGTGACATGTCTTGTGGGGTATGCATGGGTGTCCGAGCTGTGTGCCAGTAGTGTAGACAGACAGCTCGGTGCATTCAACAAGTCAATACCTCTCATGAATAAAAGTAGTGATGAAGTCAATCTCCCCTCCACTTTCAGCCAGGAGAGATGGACATGCATATTATTAATATTAGCTCTCTGTGTACATCCAAGGGCCAGCCATGCTGCCCTGTTCTGAGACAATTGCAATTTTCCTAAGCCCTTTTTTGTGACACCTGACCACACGACTGAACAGTAGTCAAGGTGTGACAAAACTAGGACCTGTAGGGCTTGCCTTGGTGATAGTGTTGTTAAGAAGGTAGAAACTAGGGCCTGTAGGACCTGCCTTGTTGATAGTGTTGTTAAGAAGGTAGAAACTAGGGCCTGTAGGACCTGCCTTGTTGATAGAGTTGATAAGAAGGTAGAAACTAGGGCTTGTAGGACCTGCCTTGTTGACAGTGTTGTTAAGAAAGTAGAAACTAGGGCCTGTAGGACCTGCCTTGTTGACAGTGTTGTTAAGAAGGTAGAAACTAGGGCCTGTAGGACCTGCCTTGTTGACAGTGTTGTTAAGAAGGTAGAAACTAGGGCCTGTAGGACCTGCCTTGTTGATAGTGTTGTTAAGAAGGTAGAAACTAGGGCCTGTAGGACCTGCCTTGTTGATAGTGTTGTTAAGAAGGTAGAAACTAGGGCCTGTAGGACCTGCCTTGTTGATAGTGTTGTTAAGAAGGTAGAAACTAGGGCCTGTAGGACCTGTCTTGTTGATAGTCTTAGCTACTGTTGTATCAACATGTTTTGACCATGACAGTTTATAATCCAGGGTTACTCCAAGCAGTTCATCTCAACTTGCTCAATTTCCACATTATTTATTACAAGATTTAGTTGAGGTTTAGGGTTTAGTGAGTGTTTTGTTCCAAATACAATGCTTTTAGAGTTTAGCAATATTCAGGGCTAACTTATTCCTTGCCACCCACTCTGAAACCAACTGCTGCTCTTTGTTGAGTGTTGCAGTCATTTCAGTCGATGGTAGTAGCTGACGTGTGTAGTGTTGAGTCATACGCATACATCGACACTCTGGCTTTACTCAAAGTCATTAGTAAAAATTAACTGTAGAAACTGCTTACTTGCTAGAAATGGATGCACGGCCAAACTGAGCAACCGGGGGAGAAGGGCCTTTATACAGGGAACAAGAACCCAATGGTCACTGACAGACCTACAGATTTCCTCTGTGGGAAAGTCTTCCAGAAGTACAACCATCTCTGCAGCACTCCACCAATCAGGCCTTTATGGTCGAGTGGCCAGACGGAAGCCACTCCTCAGTAAAAGGCACATGACAGCTCGTTTGGAGTTTTCCAAAAGGCACCTAAAGACTATCCGACCATGAGAAACAATATTCTCTGGTCTGATGGAACCAAGATTGAACTCTTTAGCCTGATTGCCAAGAGTCACGTCTGGAGGAAACCTGGCACCATCCCTATTGTGAAGCATGGTGGTGGCAGCATCATGCTGTGGGGATGTTTTTCAGCTGCAGAACTGTGAGACAAGTCAGGATCGAGGGAAAGATGAACAGAGCAAAGTACAGAGAGATCCTTGATGGAAACCTGTTCCAGATTGCTCAGGACCTCAGACTGGGGAGAAGGTTCACATTCCAACAGGACAATGACCCTAAGCACACAGCCAAGACAACACATGGGTGGCTTCACGACAAGCCATTGAATGTCCTTGAGTGGCCCAGCCAGAGCCCGGACTTGAACCCCTGGAGAGACTTGAGAGACCTGAAAATAGCTCTGCAGCAATGCTCCCCATCCAACCTGGCAGTGCTTGAGGGGATCTGCAGAGAAGAATGGGAGAAACTCCCCAAATACAGGTGTGCCAAGCTTGTAATGTCATACCCAAGAAGACTCGAGGCTGTAATCGCTGCCAAAGGTACTTCAACAAAGTACTGAGTAAAGGGTCTGAATACTTATGTAAACGTGATATGTCAGTTTTTTTATTTGTAATACATTTGCAAAATGGTCTAAACCTATTTTTCTTTGTCATTATGGGGTATTGTGTGTAGATTGATGAGGGAATAAAACAGTTTAATATATTTTAGAATTAAGGCTGTAACGTAACAAAATGTTGAAAAAGTCAAGGGGTCTGAATACTTTCCAAATGCCATGTATATCATATTTTATTGTCACACACTGGATAGGTGCAGTGAAATGTGTTGTTTTACAGGGTCAGCCATAGTAGTATGATAGGTGTTGTTTTACAGGGTCAGTCATAGTAGTATGATAGGTGTTGTTTTACAGGGTCAGCCATAGTAGTATGATAGGTGTTGTTTTACAGGGTCAGCCATAGTAGTATGATAGGTGTTGTTTTACAGGGTCAGCCATAGTAGTATGATAGGTGTTGTTTTACAGGGTCAGCCATAGTAGTATGATAGGTGTTGTTTTACAGGGTCAGGGACCTTTTCGGTTACTGACCGTCAGGCTACGTTCAAGTGTCAACCTGATTGTCTGGGTTCTATTTACTTTCTCTCGTGAAGGTTCTCAGTCACTGATGACATTTTGGTTATAAAGAAAATGTGTTTAACTACTGTAGAAGCCACATTTTCCATTTACAGCAGCGGAGGAAATGTAAATACAGCGTGTTCCACACCAGGCCATTTCTGTAACATACATCTAGAGTTAGACAAGTTATAATATAGTAGGCTACACAGATATTCTCAATCAAACATAACTACTGTAGAAGCCACATTTTCCATTTACAGTAGCGGAGGAAACATGTCCTAAACTGAAATCAAAGATGTTGCTACATTTCCACTAATTTCACAAAGTCGCGAGTTCCAGTAACAACATGTGGAGGGTTAGATGAAATGTGACAGGCTCCTGGGGAAACAACATGTTAGATGAGATGTCGCAGGCTCCTGGGGAAACAATATGTGGAGGGTTAGATGAGATGTCACAGGCTCCTGGGGAAACAACATGTTAGATGAGACGTCGCAGGCTCCTGGGGAAACAAGATGTGGAGGGTTAGATGAGACGTCGCAGGCTCCTGGGGAAACAACATGTGGAGGGTTATATGAGATGTGACAGGCTCCTGGGGAAACAACATGTGGAGGGTTAGATGAGATGTGACAGGCTCCTGGGGAAACAACATGTGGAGGGTTAGATGAGACGTCACAGGCCCCTGGGGAAACAACATGTGGAGGGTTAGATGAGACGTCACAGGCCCCTGGGGAAACAACATGCGGAGGGTTAGATGAGATGTGACAGGCTCCTGGGGAAACAAGATGTGGAGGGTTAGATGAGACGTCACAGGCCCCTGGGGAAACAACATGTGGAGGGTCAGATGAGACGTCGCAGGCTCCTGGGGAAACAACATGTGGAGGGTCAGATGAGATGTGACAGGCTCCTGGGGAAACAACATGTGGAGGGTCAGATGAGATGTCACAGGCCCCTGGGGAAACAACATGTGGAGGGTTAGATGAGATGTCCAGGCTCCTGGGGAAACAACATGTGGAGGGTTAGATGAGATGTGACAGGCTCCTGGGGATACAACATGTGGAGGGTCAGATGAGATGTCCAGGCTCCTGGGGAAACAACATGTGGAGGGTCAGATGAGATGTCCAGGCTCCTGGGGAAACAACATGTGGAGGGTTAGATGAGATGTCCAGGCTCCTGGGGAAACAACATGTGGAGGGTTAGATGAGATGTGACAGGCTCCTGGGGAAACAACATGTGGAGGGTCAGATGAGATGTCCAGGCTCCTGGGGAAACAACATGTGGAGGGTCAGATGAGATGTCCAGGCTCCTGGGGAAACAACATGTGGAGGGTTAGATGAGATGTCCAGGCTCCTGGGGAAACAACATGTGGAGGGTTAGATGAGATGTGACAGGCTCCTGGGGAAACAACATGTGGAGGGTTAGATGAGATGTCCAGGCTCCTGGGGAAACAACATGTGGAGGGTTAGATGAGATGTGACAGGCTCCTGGGGAAACAACATGTGGAGGGTCAGATGAGATGTCCAGGCTCCTGGGGAAACAACATGTGGAGGGTTAGATGAGATGTCCAGGCTCCTGGGGAAACAACATGTGGAGGGTCAGATGAGATGTCCAGGCTCCTGGGGAAACAACATGTGGAGGGTCAGATGAGATGTCCAGGCTCCTGGGGAAACAACATGTGGAGGGTTAGATGAGATGTCCAGGCTCCTGGGGAAACAACATGTGGAGGGTCAGATGAGATGTCCAGGCTCCTGGGGAAACAACATGTGGAGGGTCAGATGAGATGTCCAGGCTCCTGGGGAAACAACATGTGGAGCATTCTTTTTTTTCCAGAATTTATTAATAGCCATTCCCAAAACCACTTTGATTACTTTACTTTGTTAGTAATGATCTGTTTTACTGTTAATTGACAGTGAAATGTCATGTGACATTTTGTGATTAACAGCTGGCATTAACTATTGATTCAAATTCTTTGTAAACGTGATGCACAGGTGTTGGTTTATCGCACGCATCTTCTATACAACTTCAGGAATGTCCGTTGCTGTGATTGCGTTCAGATGACAATTCATGGTCGATCAATGGTATATTTGCGTTTTGCAGCTTTTCGTACTCATGCAGCCTATAAAAATGCACGTTTTTGATATATGTGGTGCTGGGAATATACTCTAATACCCCAACAGGCAAGTTTTCGTTCTGTGTCATGTCTTATCTAATGCAAGGTGCATGTGTAGCCCATGATGTATCGTTCTAAATCAGGTGACAAGTTGAATTGCAACAGTACAGGCTACTGTGGTAGTAGTCTATATGAGTAGCTGATGACTCGAGAATTTGTCCCTGTACTTTCTTTTCTATTCTGGAGCAATTCGTCAGTGAAGTACGTTATCCCCTGTCGGCTGCTGGCAATTATATGTAACAAAAGCCTGTTCTTGACTTTGAGTAAAGCTATCCAGTAGCCTAGTACTGACAGTGTTGCGTCATGGCTTGGCATTGAGTGGGAAACCTATGCTTGCCAAGTGGCAATGATGACCTGACCTCATATCTCTGAGCAAAGACAGTGAGACAGCTAAGAGACGGCTAAGGTACATTTACATTTGGTGTGTTGGTGTATTGGTCATCATGTACTTTGTCTCTCATGGTAATGGTATTATGATTTATGAATAGAGCCTTTCTGAATAAACGTGTCTGGTACCCCACTCAATGCCAATCCATGATGCATTGTGCCCCCCCCCCCTTTTACACTGCTGCTACTCTCTGTTATTATCTATGCATAATCACTTTAATAACTCTACCTACATGTACATATTATCTCAATTACCTAGACTAACCAGTGCCCCAGCACATTGACTCTGTACTGGTACCCCCTGTATATACAGTTGATGTCAGAAGTTGACATACACTTAGGTTGCAGTCATTAAAACTTGTTTTTCAACCACTCCACAAATGTGTTGTTAACAAACTATTGTTTTGGCAAGTCGGTTAGGACATCTACTTTGTGCATGACACAAGTAATTTTTCCAGCAATTGTTTACAGACAGATTATTTCACTTATAATTCACTGCATCACAATTCCAGTGGGTCAGAAGTTTACATACATTAAGTTGACTGTGCCTTAAACAGCTTGGAAAATTCCAGAAA
Organism: Oncorhynchus clarkii lewisi; assembly: GCF_045791955.1. Classification (NCBI taxonomy): domain Eukaryota; kingdom Metazoa; phylum Chordata; class Actinopteri; order Salmoniformes; family Salmonidae; genus Oncorhynchus; species Oncorhynchus clarkii. Next base: position 6,576,753 of record NC_092157.1, read on the forward strand.
ATCATGGCTTTAGAAGCTTCTGATAGGCTATTGACATCATTTGAGTCAATTGGAGGTGTACCTGTGGATGTATTTCAAGGCCTACCTTCAAACTCAGTGCCTCTTTGCTTGACATCATGGGAAAATAAAAATAAATCAGCCAAGACCTCAATTAGAAAATTGTAGACCTCCACAAGTCTGGTTTGGGAGCAATTTCCAAACACCTGAAGGTACCACGTTCATTTGTACAAACAATAGTACGCAAGTAAAAACATCATGGGGCCCCGCAGCCGTCATACCGCTCAGGAAGGAGACACCTTCTATCTCCTAGAGATGAACGTACTTTGGTGCGAAAAGTGCAACTCAATCCCAGAACAACAGCAAAGAACCTTGTGAAGATGCTGGAGGAAACAGGTAGAAAAATATCTACATCCACTGTAAAACGAGTCCTACATCGACATCTCCTGAAAGGCCACTCAGCAAGGAAGAAGCCACTGCTCCAAAACCGCAATAAAAAAAGCCAGACTATGGTTTGTAACTGCACATGGAGACAAAGATCGTACTTTTTGGAGAAATGTCCTTTGGTCTGATGAAACAAAAATAGAACTGTTTGGCCATAATGATCATCATTATGTTAAGGGAGAAAAGGGGGAGGATTGCAAGCCAAAGAACACCATCCCAACCGTGAACTGGCAGCATCATGTTGTGGGGGTGCTTTGCTGCAGGAAGGACTGGTGCACTTCACAAAATAGATGGTGTCATGAGGAAGAAAAATAATGTGGATATATTGAAGCAACATCTCAAGACATCAGTCACAAAGTTAAAGCTTGGTCGCAAATGAGTCTTCCAAATGGACAATGACCCCAAGCATACTTCCAAAGTTGTGTCAAAATGGTTTAAGGTCAACAAAGTCATGGTATTGGAGTGGCCGTCACAGAGCCCTGACCTCAATCCCATAAAAATATGTCGGTAGAACTGAAAAAGGGTGTGCGAGCAAGGAGGCCTACAAACCTGACTCTGTCAGGAGGCCTTACACCAGCTCTGTCAGGAGGCCTTACACCAGCTCTGTCAGGAGGAATGGACCAAAATTCACCCAACTTATTGTGGGAAGCTTGTGGAAGGCTACCTGAAACATTTGACCCAAGTTAAACAATTTAAAGGCAATACTACCAAATACTAATTGAGTGTATGTAAACTTTGAATGTGATGGAAGAAATAAAAGCTGAAATAAATTATTCTCTCTACTATTATTCTGACATTTCACATTCTTAAAATAAAGTGATGATCCTTACTGACCTAAGACAGGGAATTTTTACTAGGATTAAATCTCAGGAATTGTCAAAAACTGAGAAAGTCAGGAAAACTGTAAAAACATATATTTGACTAAGGTATACGTAAACTTCCGACTTCAACTGTAGCCTCACTATTGTTATTTTACTGCTGCTCTTTAAATATTTACAGTATATAATTTATAAATACAAAAATGGATGTATCAACTGCAGATTGCCCCTTTAAGTCTATCAAAAATGTCAGAGTTTGAACATGTGTCCATTAGGCCTATGGATTCATTTTTTTTAATAATGTTATGTAATTTTCTTGTGTTACTTTTGGATACATTTTTTTAACTTAAGTTTATTTAATAAATATTTTCTGAAACTCTTTCTTGAACTGCATTGTTTTTTTATGGACTTGTAAGTAAGCATTTCACTGTAAGGTGAAATACCTGTTGTACTCGGCTCATGTGACTATTACAATTAGATTTGATTTGAATCTGGATGCTACAACTGTTGGCGTGGCAGATGAGACATTTTACAAATTCAACTGTCACTGGGCAGAAAAGGACTGACATGCTAAAATATACAAATGATTATACCTGTGTGCCCGCACATCAAAACAGTGGTTTTGTTTAAGAAACACTTCACACATTGGTAAGAAAAATATACTATGCCTTCCTCCAACCGTGGCAAATGCGTCTTGCAGCTGAAATGATAGCATACCAAAAGTCTAAAAAACTCTGCTCTGTAAACTGAAGAAGCCACATGCTTACTGACGGTGGAGGGAATAAGTATTACTTTACAAAGGAGTCAAGTGGATACAGATGGACAAACAGGACCTAAAATACAATATATCCCTGCATGATATGCTTCAGGGACCAACTGAACACGGGAAGACTGACAAATTTGTTCTTCAAAAGTTGACAAGTTTAATCTACTTGATTTTATAAAGTTTATTGTAATTCCAATTGACTTCACTCTACAATAGTGAAGAGTGGCTCAGGAGAATATGTATTTAAATTACTGGGGGGGAAATGGTTTGAATTAAACACTGCATTCTCTGTTTGTCTCTGTTTTTAAAGTAGGTCCATCATGTATCCCATTGTCCCAAGTCCCAGAGGAATTGCAGTAATTTGTAATCATTTTAGTAGGACAAAAAGCCAGCTCTCCAAGCCAGCTCTCCCCTAGAACGTCTCCATTCAATTAACTGTGGGGTTTTTTTTCTGCATCAATTCCCTGAGATCTCTTTACGCAACATACCCACACACATCATTAACGTAGCTCATTTAAAAAAAAAAACATCCTTGATAGACTCAATTAGCATTTACTTATTCACAACCGTGGCCCAGTGCAGTTTAGTTACCTTCATGTTGTTTACCCATCCACATTGAGAGGAGCGAAATTAGCGTGCTGAATAAAGATGTCTAAATGTGTAATATGATGTGATTGATTGTAATGGAAGTGGTTACACTGACCGCACCAGTGATTCCCAAATGTCCCCGTAAGACTCAAAGGAACTCAGGTTCGAGGCCTGCCGCTATGCCACGCATGTGTTAATGATCTGTGTAATAACTGATCTGTTTCACAAGGAGAGGCCCTGGGGGACTATGATGTCGTCTAGCCCGCCTGGATGGACACAGCAAGGAGAGGTGGCTTAGGCCTGTCTCAGAGGGACGTTGCTTATGCACAGCTCATAACAAGGTATTATTTATGAGCTTAAAATGCATTACGAAGAAGGTATTTCTAATAAATGTTTCTGTTTGTTCTCGTTCAACGGTGAGCATCTGGGACTATCTCAACAGTCTAAAGTGACTTCTTCTCCTAATTTCCTCTCCTTTAGAGTGTAGATCAGTGTAGATTAAGGGAAAGACAAGGAGAACACGGTCCTCTGTAGTTCAGTTAGTAGAACACGGTCCTCTGTAGTTCCGTTAGTAGAACACGGTCCTCTGTAGTTCAGTTAGTAGAACACGGTCCTCTGTAGTTCAGTTAGTAGAACATGGTCCTCTGTAGTTCAGTTAGTAGAACATGGTCCTCTGTAGTTCAGTTAGTAGGACACAGTCCTCTGTAGTTCAGTTAGTAGAACATGGTCCTCTGTAGTTCAGTTAGTAGAACACAGTCCTCTGTAGTTCCGTTAGTAGAACATGGTCCTCTGTAGTTCAGTTAGTAGAACACGGTCCTCTGTAGTTCAGTTAGTAGAACACGGTCCTCTGTAGTTCAGTTAGTAGAACACGGTCCTCTAGTTCGTAACCCGTACCTAAAATGTATGACTTTATGTTACTTTGGATAAAAGTGTTTGCTAAATGTCATTTATTATTATTATTATTATATCATTATTATTATTATTATTATTATTATTATCATATTATTATTATTATTATTATTATTATTATATTAGCTGTTGTTTGAGTATAATACGGTTACAACATTACTCAAACATTTCTTAGACCATAATATGGACCAATGTATAACTGTGACCATCTTGAGGCCATTTTGCCACTTTCCACTAATGTTATGGAGCCTGAACAAAATGCATATTGTTTTACAACAGATGCACGCTGAGATGTGAACGTTTCATTGACCCACCTAGATTCCTTTTACTGATGGCCTTCGGCACAAGATGTGTAAGCTCAGAGAAAACAGGAAACCTCTCACATTTCCATGTGTGATGAGGAACTTCCACAAGCCTTGGTAGGGAGCGTGTGGGTGCATTGGAAACCACACAGATGGCAAACAGCTGCAGAGCCTCATTATACAATACCACAATACCACAATACTGCAATAATACAATACTCCAATACTCCAATACTCCAGTACTCCAATACTCCAGTACTCCAATACTCCAATACTACATTACTCCAGTACTTCAGTACTCCAATACTTCAGTACTCTAATACTACAACACTCCAGTACTCCAATACTCCAATACTCCAATACTCCAGTACTCCAATACTCCAATACTACATTACTCCAGTGCTTCAGTACTCCAATACTCCAGTACTACATTACTCCAGTACTTCAGTACTCCAATACTCCAGCACTCTAATACTACAACACTCCAGTACTCCAGTGCTCTAATACTACAACACTCCAATACTCCAATACTCCAATACTCCAATACTCCAGTACTCCAATACTTCAGTACTCCAATACTCCAATACTCCAATACTCCAATACTCCAGTACTCCAATACTCCAGTACTCCAATACTCCAATACTCCAGTACTCCAGTACTCCAATACTCCGATACTCCAGTACTCCAATACTCCAATACTGCAATACTCCAATACTCCAGTACTCCAATACTCCAATACTACATTACTCCAATACTCCAATACTCCAATACTCCAATACTCCAGTACTCCAATACTCCAATACTCCAATACTCCAGTACTCCAATACTCCAATACTCCAGTACTCCAATACTCCAATACTCCAGTACTCCAATACTCCAATACTCCAGTACTCCAATACTCCAGTACTCCAATACTCCAGTACTCCAATACTACAACACTCCACTACTCCAATACTTCAATACTCCAATACTCCAGTACTCCAATACTCCAATACTCCAATACTCCAATACTCCAATACTCCAGTACTCCAATACTCCAGTACTCCAATACTCCAGTACTCCAATACTACAACACTCCAATACTCCAATACTCCAATACTCCAGTACTCCAATACTCCAATACTCCAATACTCCAGTACTCCAATACTCTAATACTACAACACTCCAGTACTCCAATACTCCAATACTCCAGTACTCCAATACTCCAATACTACATTACTCCAGTACTTCAGTACTCCAATACTCCAGTACTCTAATACTACAACACTCCAGTACTCCAGTGCTCTAATACTACAACACTCCAATACTCCAATACTCCAATACTCCAGTACTCCAATACTCCAGTACTCCAATACTCCAATACTCCAATACTCCAGTACTCCAATACTCCGATACTCCAGTACTCCAATACTCCAATACTCCAGTACTCCAATACTCCAATACTCCAGTACTCCAGTACTCCAATACTCCAGTACTCCAATACTCCAGTACTCCAATACTACAACAATCCAATACTCCAATACTCCAATACTCCAATACTCCAATACTCCAGTACTCCAATACTCCAATACTCCAGTACTCCAATACTCCAGTACTCCAATACTCCAATACTCCAATACTCCAATGCTCCAGTACTCCAATACTCCAATACTCCAATACTCCAATACTCAAGTACTCCAATACTCCAATACTCCAATACTCCAATACTCCAGTGCTCCAATACTCCAATACTACATTACTCCAATACTCCAATACTCCAATACTCCAATACTCCAGTACTCCAATACTCCAATACTCCAATACTCCAATACTCAAGTACTCCAATACTCCAATACTCCAATACTCCAATACTCCAGTACTCCAATACTCCACTACTCCAGTACTCCAATACTCCAGTACTCCAGTACTCCAGTACTCCAATACTACAACACTCCAATACTCCAATACTCCAATACTCCAATACTCCAGTACTCCAATACTCCAATACTCCAATACTCCAATACTCCAATACTCCAGTACTCCAATACTCCAATACTCCAGTACTCCAATACTCCAGTACTCCAATACTCCAGTACTCCAATACTACAACACTCCAATACTCCAATACTCCAATACTCCAATACTCCAGTGCTCCAATACTCCAATACTCCAGTACTCCAATACTCCAATACTCTAATACTTCAGTACTCCAATGCTCCAATGCTCCAATACCACAATACTCCAATACTAAAATAATACAATACTCCGCTACTAAAATACTCCATTACTCCAGTACTCCAATGCTACACTTCTACAATACCACCATACTACAATACTACAATACCACAATACTACAATGCCACAATACCACGTCTGGAGAGAAATCACAGGGTTTCCAACAGTGGAGGCTGGTGGGAGGAGCTATAGGAGGACTCACTGTAATTTCTGGAATGGCATAAATGGAACGGTAACAAACACATCAAACACATGTTCAACACCGTTCCGTGCATGCAATACAAGCAAAGAAACGCATGAGGTTGTGGAGAAATAGGTGGAACCAAAAGTATTCTACTTGGCCCCAAAAGGGTTCTTCAAATGGTTCTCCCATGGGGACAGCCAAATAACCCGTTTTGATCTACATAGCACATTTTTATTCGAAGAGTGTATGTCATGTGTACTAGTCCATTGAAGTAAGGGCTGATAGGCAGTGACCGAGGGGAGAAACAAACATTGTTCATTGTCTTTGCAAAGCGGGACTAACGTGAAAAGCCTTGAAATAGATTAGGTCAGTCAGAATGATGATGGGTCAAGAAAGGACATTTGGAAAGTTTTTTTTGGGGATGTGGATATGGCTACTCAAAATGACTCAAACAGGCCACAATTCATTGCCATGTTTCATTTTCTATTCCTGATTTACAGTTATGGTGGTACGATTATCACTGATGGACAACGTGGAGGTTTAGTGGCATCATCAATGTAGTAAGATGAAGGAAAATGATGCAAAGGGATGATTTACGAGGGAGTGAAGGCCCCTGGGAATGTCCTGAGTGCCCTCTCCTAGTACCTGCAGTTAAAGCCAGGCTGTAGCATTTTACTACCTGTGCTACAATTTTACAAGAGCGCTGGAGTAGTGAACGGAGGCCAGCAATGGAAACGCTGGAGGAGTGAACGGAGGCCAGCATTGGACACGCTGGAGGAGTGAACGGAGGCCAGCATTGGACACGCTGGAGGAGTGAACGAAGGCCAGTATTGGACACGCTGGAGGAGTGAACGGAGGCCAGCAATGGACACACTGGAGGAGTGAACGGAGGCCAGCAATGGACACACTGGAGGAGTGAACGGAGGCCAGCATTGGACACGCTGGAGGAGTGAACGGAGGCCAGTATTGGACACGCTGGAGGAGTGAACGAAGGCCAGTATTGGACACGCTGGAGGAGTGAACGGAGGCCAGTATTGGACACGCTGGAGGAGTGAACGGAGGCCAGCATTGGACACGCTGGAGGAGTGAACGGAGGCCAGTATTGGACACGCTGGAGGAGTGAACGGAGGCCAGCATTGGACACGCTGGAGGAGTGAATTGAGGCCAGCATTGGACACGCTGGAGGAGTGAACGGAGGCCAGTATTGGACACGCTGGAGGAGTGAACGAAGGCCAGTATTGGACACGCTGGAGGAGTGAACGGAGGCCAGCATTGGACACGCTGGAGGAGTGAACGGAGGCCAGCATTGGACACGCTGGAGGAGTGAATTGAGGCCAGCATTGGACACGCTGGAGGAGTGAATGGAATACTAGCGTTGGACATGCTAGAGTAGAGAAAGGAGGCCAGCATTGTTCACGTTGGAGTAGAGAATAGAGGCCAGCATTGGCCACGTTGGAGTAGAGAAAAGAGACCAGCATTGGACATGTTTGTCCCCTTTCTCCTCCACTCGGCTTTACCTCCGTGTCTGATGCTTGAACTCCAATCCAATCCTTCACCTTAAAGAACTCAACCATCTTGAGAGGCAGAGAGCTGCATATCCCTGTGACTCAGAACAGTCTTGTTCACAAACCTGTTATTTACTAAATGCAGTTTCTAAGCGTAAGTGACATAAACGGCCACTAGGAGGCCCCCGACCAAATCTTTTATTTTATTTATGTATTAGTCGGTCAGTGTCTCAACTTACTGTTAGTTAGAATGGTAGAATACACAAAGGGCAATTTCAAAATTTGGTAGTGCATTATAAGATTTCCTAATGTTAGTCACTGGCAGTCACTCAATTATCCCATGTCAACTAACATTTTATAGATTGCGGGATAAGTTAGTCAAGCCGGCTATCTAAGGTACATGCCCAGGGATCCTGACCTCCAGGGGGCCCCCATTGATTTGGCTCGTCAGTCTTATCATAAGAACATGGCAAAATGCAGTCAGTTAAGAACAAATTCTTATTTTCAATGACAGCCTAGGAACATTGGGTTAACTGACTGTTCAGGGGCAGGACGACAGATTGGTACCTTGTCAGCTCGTGGGTTTGAACTTGCAACCTTCCAGTTACTAGTCCAACACTCTAACCACTAGGCTACCCTGCTGCAATCATATGGTATGATGGGTATGATGTGTATATGGGTATGACAGGTATATGGTATGATGGGTATATGGTATGATGGGTATATGGTATGATGGGTATATGGTATTTTTTTTTTTTGTTTTAACCTTTATTTAACGAGGAAAGTCAGTTAAGAACAAATTCTTATTTTCAATGACGGCCTTGGAACAGTGGGTTAACTGCCTGTTCAGGGGCAGAACGACAGATTTTTACCTTGTCAGCTCGGGGATTTGAACTTGCAAGCTTTTGATTACTAGTCCAACGCTCTAACCACTAGGCTACCCTGCCGTATGATGGGTATATGGTATGAAGGTATATGGTATGATGGGTATGATGGGTATATGGTATGATGGGTATATGGTATGATGGATATATGGTATGATGGGTATATGGTATGATGGGTATATGGTATGATGGGTATGATGGGTATATGGGTATGATTGGTATATGGCATGATGGGTATGATGGGTATGATGGGTATGATGGGTATATGGTATGATGGGTATGATGGGTATGATGGGTATATGGTATGATGGGTATATGGTATGATGGGTATATGGTATTATGGGTATGATGGGTATATGGTATGATGGGTATGATGGGTATATGGTATGATGGGTATGATGGGTATATGGTATGATGGGTATAAGGATATGATGGGTATGATGGGTATATGGTATGATGGGTATGATGGGTATATGGTATGATGGGTATATGGTATGATGGGTATGATGGGTATATGGTATGATGGGTATGATGGGTATATGGTATGATGGGTATGATGGGTATATGGTATGATGGGTATAAGGATATGATGGGTATGATGGGTATATGGTATGATGGGTATGATGGGTATATGGTATGATGGGTATATGGTATGATGGGTATGATGGGTATATGGTATGATGGGTATGATGGGTATATGGTATGATGGGTATGATGGGTATATGGTATGATGGGTATATGGTATGATGGGTATGATGGGTATGATGTGTATGATGGATGTGATTTGTTTGATGGGTATATGGGTATGATGGGTATGATGGATTCGATGGGTATATGGTATGATGGGTATATGGGTATAAGGATATGATGGGTATATGGGTATATGGTGTATGGGTGTATGGGTATGATGGGTATGATGGTTTATGGGTGTATGGGTATGATGGGTATGATGGTGTATGGGTGTATGGGTATGATGGGTATATTGTATGATGGATATGATGGGTATGATGGGTATATGGGTATGATGGTATATGGTATGATGGGTATGATGGGTATATGGTATGATGGGTATGATGGGTATATGGTATGATGGGTATGATGGGTATATGGTATGATGGGTATAAGGATATGATGGGTATGATGGGTATATGGTATGATGGGTATGATGGGTATATGGTATGATGGGTATATGGTATGATGGGTATGATGGGTATATGGTATGATGGGTATGATGGGTATATGGTATGATGGGTATGATGGGTATATGGTATGATGGGTATATGGTATGATGGGTATGATGGGTATGATGTGTATGATGGATGTGATTTGTTTGATGGGTATATGGGTATGATGGGTATGATGGATTCGATGGGTATATGGTATGATGGGTATATGGGTATAAGGATATGATGGGTATATGGGTATATGGTGTATGGGTGTATGGGTATGATGGGTATGATGGTTTATGGGTGTATGGGTATGATGGGTATGATGGTGTATGGGTGTATGGGTATGATGGGTATATTGTATGATGGATATGATGGGTATGATGGGTATATGGGTATGATGGTTTATGGGTGTATGGGTACGATGGGTATATGGGTAGATGGAAATAAATATATTTCTTTCACAGGATGATGAGAGGGTAAATTAAGTCTACGGAATGTTTAAAATACAGTGCCAATCAAAAGTTTGGACACTTACTCATTACAGATTTATTTTAAATGTTTACTATTGTCACGCCCTGGCCATAGAGAGGCTTTTATTCTCTATTTTGGGCAGGCTAGGGTGTGACTAGGATGGGCATTCTAGTTTCTTTATGTCTATGTTTTCTGTTTCTATGTTTTGGCGGGGTATGGTTCTCAATCAGGGACAGCTGTCTATCGTTGTCTCTGATTGGGAATCATACTTAGGCAGCCTGTTTTGCCGCCTTAGTTGTGGGTAGTTGTCTTAGTTAGTGGCCTTTGTAGTCCTAGTAAGCGGCACGGTTGTGGTTCTTGTTTTGTTGGCGACATTTATAATAAAGTAAAATGTACGCTCACCACGTTGCACCTTGGTCCGGTCCTTTCCCTGACGACGTTCTTGACAACTATTTTCCACATTGTAGAATAACAGTGAAGACATCAAAACTATGAAATTGCACATATGGAATCACGTAGTATCCCAAAAAGTGTTAAACAAATCAAAATATATTTTAAATTTGAGATTCTTCAAAGTAGCCACCCTTTGCCTTGATGACAGCTTTGCACACTCTTGGCATTCTCTCAACAAGCTTCATGAGGTAGTCACCTGGAATGCATTTCAATTAACAGGTGTTTGGGGGATTTCTTTCCTTAATGCGTTTGAGCTATTCAGTTGTGTTGTGACTAAGTCCATATTATGGGAAGAACAGTTCAAATAAGCAAAGAGAAACTGTCTCTCATGAGGACCGCCACAGGAAAGTAAGACCCAGAGTTACCTTGCTGCAGAGGATAAATTTGTTAGAGTTACCAGCCTCAGAACTTGGAGCCCAAATAAATGCTTCACAGAGTTAATAAAGACACATCTCAACATCAACTGTTCAGAGGAGACTGCATGAATCAGGCCTTCATGGTCAAATTGCTGCAAAGAAACCACTACTAAAGGAGACCAATAATAAGAAGAGACTTGCTTGATCCAAGAAACACGAGCAATGGACATTAGACCGGTGTAAATCTGTCCTTTAGTCTGATGAGTTCAAATTTGATATTTTTGGTTCCAACCGCCGTGTCTTTGTGAGATGCATGGTATGTGAATGGATCTCCGCATGTGTGAAACTTGGAGAAGAAGGTGTGATGGTGTGGGGGTGCTTTGCTGGTGACACTGTCATTGATTTATTTAGAGTTCAAGGCACACTTAACCAGCATGGCTACCACAGTATTCTGCAGCAATTCGCCATACCATCTGATTTGAGCTTAGTGGGACTATCATTGTTTTTCAACAGGACAATGACCCAACACACCTCCAGGCTGTGTAAGGGCTATTTGACCAAGAAGAAGAGTGATGGAGTGCTGCATCAGATGACCTGGCCTCCACAATCTCCTGACCTAAACCCAATTGAGATGGTTTGGGATGAGTTGGACCGCAAAGTGTAGGAAAAGCAGCCAACAAGTGCTCAGCATATGTGGGAATTCCTTCAAGGCTGTTGGAAAAGCATTCCAGGTGAAACTGGTTGAGAGAATGCCATGAATTTGCAAAGCTGTCATCAAAGCAAAAGGTGGCTACTTTGAATAATCTCAAATATAAAATATGTTTTGATTTGTTTAATACTTTTTTGGTTACTACATGATTTCATATGTGTAATTCCATAGTTTTGATGTCTTCGCTATTGTTCTACAATGTAGAAAATTGTAAAAAATAAAGAAAAACCCTTGAATGAGTAGATGTGTCCAAACTTTTGACTGGTACTGTTTATATATATATATATATATATATATATATATATATATATATATATATATATATATATATATATATCTGTCTGTCTCACTTTCTATAACACCTGCTTCCTGTTATCTTTCTTTAGCTTCCTGCTTCCTGTGCCTTTATTTTATGAGAAAAAGACTTCTGAAAGATTGTTTAGTCTTCTCCCCCCGGTGGCTTTGACACCAGAGCTTAAAACTTTTCAATTATCTGCGACAGGCCCCTGCAACCACATCCGGTGTGATTTATTACACTCCAGTCCATTCTAGAAGTGTGTGCGGGCAGGAATCGCTGTAGGTCGTCAATCATTAGAGAGACCATCCCTTATTACTGCAGTATTCATTGAAACAATCTGTTATTCAAAACAAAATGAGATGATAAAAAAAAAGCTTTTTTTTTCTTTCATCCTCCTGAGCATATGTCACTTTGTGCAATATGATCAATCACAAGTTCATGGTTGTGGAAGAGCCCGTGGAGGTTTTAATGCCAATGTGACCTGCTGTACAGGGTCTCCCGAGCCACGACAGGAAGAACAGGGCTACCAGGCCCTGACGGTAAGCCTGTGAGTACACGTCAAAGTCTCCTAGCAGCATACTGTATGATAACAACATTATCAATCTCGCATCAGACGACCTCCACATGTCGGGAGACGTTTGGGGAACATTTTGAAATATGATTTGACATAACGGAAGAGAGAGTCACAGATGTCTTTTCTGCTTAGTCAACACGTAGCCTGTACACCAGGGCTCTCCAAACCCTGTTCCTGTAGTTTTATACTCCAACCCCAGTTGTAACTAACCTGATTTAACCAGCTAATTATTAGAATCAGGTGTGGTAGATTAGGGTTGGAGCGAAAACCAACAGGACGGTAGCTCTCCTGAAAACAGGGTTGAAAAGTCCAGCCGTACATTATACTGACCATGTGATTGATGTTTTTTTCCTCCATGTCTGCTTCTTATTTTTTTTACCAGGGAAAAAAGGGCGGGCCTGGTGAGTCTGGAGAACCTGTGTTATCGGGCGAAACAGTGAGGTTTCTAGACGGTCTAAAACTCTGCCAACTGTAAAAACCTTTATAAAACTCAGGAATAATGTTTTATTAAGTTTTAATAATACTGTTATTAAATCAAACAGTTGTGGTTGCTATGCTAACGGTTATCATATGCAGGATGTGCATGGGGATTATTCAGTACTCAAACCCATCACAACAGTAGCTATTGCACCGTGCCTGTAACCACTGCCGGGTCTTGTTTAATAGCATGATAAACCTATTAAAGCTGAGAGACTATAGAATAGAAGTGCTTGTTTCTTCTTCCTGACCTACACAGGGTGAACTGGGCCCACTAGGACCATGCAGGGCTCCAGGCCTGACTGGTGGCAAAGTAAGCTCCCCTCCTCTGTGTGGAGTTGCATGGCTTGGATCGACACATTTGGAATTTGAATAGCACTCTAACATGTTCCAACTGTGTATCCATGCAGGGCGAGAAAAGGGGATCCAGGGAAACCAGGGAAACCGGGCCCGCCGGGCCCGCCGGGACCAAAGGTGAGGATCACAACCCGACTTCAACCCACTGTGCCAGGGGACGAGACGAGGCAAACGGCCCCCACACCACCTCCTCCACAGCCCTGTCTGAAGCACCACAATGGTGCTCTGTATACCAATCATGTTCAGGCTGTTCTCGACCAGTGTTTAAGAGGGTTTAAACAGATGGCAAGGTTCATTAGAAACAACTCTGTGTAGCAGTTGCACAGTTCAGGCCCCTTTAGACCAGATGGGGAGGGAATGTAGCATATCAAAAACTTCCAGAAATGGAGAGAGATAAAAGAGTCAACTCTTTAAAACACTATGGAGGCCAAGAGAGTTATTTGATTTTCAGCAATGCCTCATTGTGCTTTGTGAAAACATTGTCTTTCGTATTCAAGGGTCCTGCTGCCTCACGATCGGCTCTGTCGGAATGCCAGGGAAAAGGGTAAGGGTGGAAGACGGTTATGCCTTGGTCTCCAGACCTTTTCCTAACAATAGACATACAGTATTCAATGAAGTGAAACATCTTTGCTACTAACCCAGTAACCTGTATCTTTAACGACATATCGTCTCCCAGATGAGAGGGGAGAAACCGGACCCCCGGGAGAGATTGGACCAATGGTACGATCAGGTTTTGGTTCTTTGTTTATCTATGGTCATCATCCAAAAAATCTGGTTGTTTGTTATTATCTTTGGCAGTCTGTCAGTTTCGGGAACTTGGCTTCTTAGTTTGACCTTGACAAAAGCTCTCATGTGTACAAAGCTGTTGATAAAATAGTATGTGTTGCCAGAAATTAAATACGTTGGCAAGTTCCTCCACCATTGATGACTGCATATGATTCTTATATTAGTTCTTCATAAAAAAAACTGCTGAACATTCAACTCAATGCCAATTACTAACAGCTGAGGATTCATCTCACAAAAGGCTCAAACTGACAGAAGGGGGGTAGCTAACTCTCATCCAAGTCTCAGTATTTATTATGGTGTCTGACTGCTCATCTTGATCCCGTCATCAATGGGTGATGACTAACAGTCTAACTCACAGCAGTGGTTCTGGGTGATAACTAACAGTCTAACTCACAGCAGTGGTTCTGGGTGATAACTAACAGTCTAACTCACAGCAGTGGTTCTGGGTGATAACTAACAGTCTAACTCACAGCAGTGGTTCTTGGTGATGACTAACAGTCTAGCTCACAGCAGTGGTTCTGGGTGATGACTAACAGTCTAGCTCACAGCAGTGGTTCTGGGTGATGACTAACAGTCTAGCTCACAGCAGTGGTTCTGGGTGATGACTAACAGTCTAACTCACAGCAGTGGTTCTGGGTGATGACTAACAGTCTAACTCACAGCAGTGGTTCTGGGTGATAACTAACAGTCTAACTCACAGCAGTGGTTCTGGGTGATGACTAACAGTCTAACTCACAGCAGTGGTTCTGGGTGATGACTAACAGTCTAACTCACAGCAGTGGTTCTGGGTGATGACTAACAGTCTAACTCAAAGCAGTGGTTCTGGGTGATGACTAACAGTCTAACTCACAGCAGTGGTTCTGGGTCATGACTAACAGTCTAACTCACAGCAGTGGTTCTGGGTCATGACTAACAGTCTAACTCACAGCAGTGGTTCTGGGTGATGACTAACAGTCTAACTCACAGCAGTGGTTCTGGGTGATGACTAACAGTCTAGCTCACAGCAGTGGTTCTGGGTGATGACTAACAGTCTAACTCACAGCAGTGGTTCTGGGTGATAACTAACAGTCTAGCTCACAGCAGTGGTTCTGGGTGATAACTAACAGTCTAACTCACAGCAGTGGTTCTGGGTGATGACTAACAGTCTAACTCACAGCAGTGGTTCTGGGTCATGACTAACAGTCTAACTCACAGCAGTGGTTCTGGGTCATGACTAACAGTCTAGCTCACAGCAGTGGTTCTGGGTGATAACTAACAGTCTAACTCACAGCAGTGGTTCTGGGTCATGACTAACAGTCTAACTCACAGCAGTGGTTCTGGGTGATGACTAACAGTCTAGCTCACAGCAGTGGTTCTGGGTGATGACTAACAGTCTAACTCACAGCAGTGGTTCTGGGTCATGACTAACAGTCTAACTCACAGCAGTGGTTCTGGGTCATGACTAACAGTCTAACTCACAGCAGTGGTTCTGGGTGATGACTAACAGTCTAGCTCACAGCAGTGGTTCTGGGTGATGACTAACAGTCTAGCTCACAGCAGTGGTTCTGGGTGATGACTAACAGTCTAGCTCACAGCAGTGGTTCTGGGTGATGACTAACAGTCTAACTCACAGCAGTGGTTCTGGGTGATGACTAACAGTCTAGTTCACATCATTGGTTCTGGGTGATGACTAACAGTCTAGCTCACAGCAGTGGTTCTGGGTGATGACTAACAGTCTAGCTCACAGCGGTGGTTCATGGTGATGACTCACTGCAGTAATTACCTGGCAACGTGTTAATGCTTTCATGTTGTTATAAAAAGGATCCTCTGAAAAGAAATATTTTCGGAAGAAAATACATAATGTTTGGGTTGCGAGAGTACGTTTAACTTCTGAAATGAACCTATCCCCCACCCCTCTACTGACTGTTGCCATGTCACTACACTCCAAAAAGTAGTTATCCCAAGCCACTGACTGACATCATGCAGCCCCGGTCATTGAATTGAATGTCAGTTCATTACCGTTATCTGATTTAAATATGTGCTCCATTCACGAGAATAAGTTGGTACGTAGTTCCTGGGTTCTAAAACAAGTTGAAAACATAGCATGGAATATACACCTATTTACATTCATGCGTAGACAGACATTGAAATCTGAAGCTTCAAGCTTTAGAATGTTGTTTATTGTCTCAAGATTGATAAACATTTGACAAGATTGATATTATCACAGAACGTGCTCAAAGTTGTATAAACAGCGAATCTCTGATTCCTGTAACAGGTTCCTGTAATGTGCCCATAAAGCTCTTGGGGAAAAAAGACACATGGTTGGCTACTACTATTTGCCAATGGACTAGCATGATAGCTAGCTAGCTACATTTCAGCATAGAGGATTTTTTTATTTATTTAACTAGGGCAAGTCAGTTTAAGAACAAATTCCTATTTACAATGACGGCCTAGGAACAGTGGGTTAACTGCCTTGTTCAGGGGCAGAACAACAGATTTCTACCTTGTCAGCTTGAGGATTTGATCAAGCAACCTTTCGGTTACTGGCCCAACGCTCTAACCACTAGGCTACCTGCCATGCCTCGGGTAGATAATCTTTGATTTCAGTCAGTTTTCCTCCGAAATGTGGTGGTCAGTGCAGAAACCAGTTATGAGTCAAACATGTTTGTCTGAAAACGAACTAGTCGCCAGTGTTGTTGACCGTGGTGTATCCATAGCTAGCTAACCAGCTGCATACCGGTAGGTTCTGAGTCTAGCTAGCATCACTAATTATTACACTAGCTCAAATAACTAAAATCCTACAGCTGGCTAGCAGGTCCACTCTGGAGACAATGTTATTGGGGTGCTACTGGTTACGGATCTGAGGCAAAATAAACTGTCCGTCATGTTTTTTATTTTGGTCAAGGCTTGGAGTTGTTGGATAACAGGGAATTCTCAAAGGCTTTAGAATCCAATTTCAACCAATCAGATGGCAGATTTCTCCAAACCCGTTTTTATAAAGGAAAGTAATGTGCTCTGCACTAACTGCCAAGTAAATCATATTCAAAGGCCATCTTCGGTCTTAGCTGGATGACTGGGCATGCTGCTACTTTGATTGAAGTTCAATCCCAACAACAGGGCCGGCCCGCCCATTAGGTAGGATTAGCGGCCACCTACGGCGGGCAGATTGATGAGGTCGGCATCTTCCAAGCTAAACTGACCAAGACCACCTCCAACAACACATATACCTCACAGAATTCTCCCCAGCAAGAATGGCAATTTCTCTCACCCCAGTGGCGTTTGAGCTATTCATGTGAGTGCTGATGCCACCTCGTGATAAGCAGTGCCCACTTTGTCAAAAACAAAAGGAGCGCGCCTCTCCACGGAGCTGATGGAGCCGCACCGCTACGGTGTTCCATCAACGTATCGTAAAAAACATAAAGCATGCATCCTATAGCCCCTTCAAAATCAACTCTGGACCTCAAAGCCAGTTCCCCTCTAATCAAGGACTGATTTAGACCTGGGTCTCCAGGTGTGTGCAATTACATATCAGGGAAAACCAGCAAGCGCCAGTCTTCGTAGCGTAAGAGTTGAGTACCCCTGTTATAGCCTATGGTAGAAAGAGTATATGGCCTTTTCTGTAGCCTACATTCTGGAGATCAAATTTATGACAATGTCATGAGACAGACACTTTTTTACAGCATGAACGTTTCACCAATCAAATAGCCTAACCTAAATCACACCCAATCAAATAAAACATGTGCTTCGATGTGAATATGTCATATTAACAAATGAACAATATGGGATGGAAAATTAGGCTACTGTCCAGGACTTTCACCCCGTGGGCTAAATTGTCATGATAATCAGTGGTTTCACATTTGTTTGAGATGATCATAACTTAAAAAAAAACAATATTTCTGCATTTCCTGCTATGTAAACACATTGATTCTCATTGCCAATATGCTCAGGATAACTCCTCATAAGGTTGGCTAGTTGATATCTAGAGCTTAAATAGCCTAAATGATTAGTCACAGGAATACAGCCAATACAATACAACCAGCTTGTTTAACAAACAGTAGGCCTATCACATGTTTGGGCATTCATAAACTTCAATATTATTTTGTTGCAGCCCAGACCGGCCTTGATTTCAACATCCACGGACCGGACCAAATCTGAACCAATCATAGACGTTTATGTTTCACAAGTTCAGACCAGCCTTGATCTGGCCCAAACATTTAACTGGACCAAATCTGAACCAATCATAGACGTTTATGTTTCACAAGTTCAGACCAGCCTTGATCTGGCCCAAACATTTAACTGGACCAAATCTGAACCAATCATAGACGTTTATGTTTCACAAGTTCAGACCTTGATCTGGCCCAAACATTTAACTGGACCAAATCTGAACCAATCATAGACGTTTATGTTTCACAAGTTCAGACCTTGATCTGGCCCAAACATTTAACTGGACCAAATCTGAATCAATCACAAACATCTATGTTTCACTAGTTTGAACAGAACAGTACATTACAGTACAGTAAAGAAAAGTAGAGTACAGTACAATATAGTACTGTGGAGCACAGTAGAGTACAACCAAAGATAGTACTGCATGAAGATAGGCATAAACTGTTTCTCCGATAGAAATCTGCGATAACACTTGGCAGGATATGTCATGGCTATGTTGGCTATCTAAGCACCTGCACAGAAACATGTTATCGGGTATAACGGTCGGGTATAACGGTTGGGTATAACGGTTGTCTTATATCGAACTGCGAATGTGTAGGCCTTTCAAATCGTAGGCACTCATTCGGAATAAAGTTGTTTTTTGACGAAAATTAAAACGTCAAAAAGGAAGGAAGAATTTTTCAATTCTCTTGCGAATTCTCGCCTCTGGGTTTAGAAACTCTGTGGTACAACAGTACAGCACAGTAGAGTACAGTTCAGTATAATGTACTGTACCATAATTTACTGTAATAAACCCTGTTCAAGGAACTTTCATTCAGAACCTAAAATTAACCTATTTTCAACAATTTGAGAAAGACGTCAATACCAACTGACATACCTTTGTATACCTCCTCGTCTGTATACCTGCAGACACAAAAGTGAGCAGTACAGTCATCTGCACCCAATAGAGCTAGCCTTCATTATATTCTTATAGTGTAACGCTTGTCGTCTGGGGAAGGAGAGGAGGACCAAGGTGCAGCGTGGTAAGTGTTCATATTATTTAATGAAATATGCAACACTAGACAAAACAACAAACCCGACAAACAAACAGTCCTGAAAGGTGAAACAAAAACACTAAACAGGAAACAACCACCCACAAAACACAATGGGAAACAGGCTACTTAAATATGGTTCTCAATCAGGGACAACGATTGACAGCTGCCTCTGATTGAGAACCATACCAGGCCAAACACAGAAATAGAAGATCATAGACAAACTAACATAGACAACCCACCCAACTCACGCCCTGACCATACTAAAACAAAAGACAAAACAAAGGAACTAAGGTCAGAACGTGACATATAGCCTACATCTTCTTACCTCTTTGTTAATTGATATCCATTGAATTGTGTCCATTTTCTGTTTTTAGAAAGAGTTGCACAAATATGAAAAGATAGATGGTTTCATCATAAAACAATATCAATTTAGATCACACAAGGAAAAAAAATGTACCTTAAACTGAGGAGATAATAAAATTTTACAGTTAAGTGCCTGCACCTGCCGCCCTTTCAAATTAAAATTAAAATGTTTCAGTTGAGCAGTTAGGTTCCTGCAAGAACCCCCCACCAACTAAGGAGGTTCCTCGGTGAACCCCACCTCCTATGGAACCCTAAGGCTCTTCAAAGAACTTTGAGGATCTAAGAAGAACCCTTGTTGAGCCCCTAATTTTTTAGATTGTAGCTCCAACAGTGCAGTAATATCTAACAATACAAAACAGTACACGCAAATCCAACAAATCTAAATAAATATAGAAATATTAGGAGGAGGAATTTGGGGTCCAGAAAATGAATATATATGTACAGTGGCAGAAAAAGTATGTGAACCCTTTGGAAATACCTGGATTTCTGCCAAATTGGTCATACAATTTGATCTGATCTTCATTTAGGTCACAACAATAGACAAACACAGTCTGCTTAAACTAATAACACACAAACAACTGTATATTTTCATGTCTTTATTGACACACCGTGTAAACATTCACAGTGCAGGGTGGAAAAAGTATTTGAACCCTCGGATTTAATAACTGGTTGACCCTCCTTTGGCAGCAATAACCTCAACCAAATGTTTCCTGTGGATAAGACCTGCACAAAGGTCAGGGGGACTTTTGGACCATTCCTCTTTACAAAACTGTTTCAGTTCAGCAATATTCTTGGAATGTCTGGTGTGAAGTGCTCTCTTGAGGTCATGCCACAGCATATCAATCGGGTTGAGGTCAGGACTCTGATTGGGCCACTCCAGAAGGCGTACTTTATTCTGTTGAAGCCATTCTGTTGTTGATTTACTTCTGTAAATAACATGTAGAAAAGGTCAAAGGGTGTGAATACTTTCTGAAGGCACTGTAGAATAGTGTGTGATGCGAACGCTGGAGTGTGTGTGTGTGTTTGTGCCTGCCTGTCCGTGTGCCTGTGTGTCTGTGCATGCATGCCTGTCTGTGTGTCTGTGCATGCCTGCCTGCCTGTGTGTGTTTCCAATCCAAGCAGGTTGAATAAGACATGCACTCACCCCCGTTGCTAGTTCAGGTGACGGGTCCTGGGTCCCGTCACGGGGGTGTTTCACATTACTGGCGGAGAGCCACCCCCTACACTCAGTGCGCAGTGGTCCGTGCCAAGCTACATATGTCCCATCTGCACAGGCACAGATTCTGTGTGTGACTGTGTAAGAGAGGAGTGTTTCATACGGCTCGTCTCAATATCTCCACTGCTGCTCTTGTCAACGTCATTTTGCTGAGTCTGCCTTTAAGATAGTACATTTAGGCCTGTACCTATCTCAAAAATACTAAAATACAAAGAATACGTTTTTTTAAATAGCAGGTATTCAAATACATATGTATTTCAACCCAGGTGTGGTACCTATACTCACAACCTCCTGCTAACAACATGTCTAACTGCTGCACTGTTCACCACTGTTCCCCACTGTAGCCCACTGTTCCACACTGTACCCCACTGTTCCCCACTGTACCCCACTGTACCCCACTGTTCCCCACTGTACCCCACTGTTCCCCACTGTACCCCACTGTACCCCACTGTTCCCCACTGTTCCGCACTGTTCCCCACTATATCCCACTGTACCCCACTGTACCCTACTGTTCCCCACTGTTCCCCACTGTACCCCACTGTTCCCCACTGTACCCCACTGTTCCCCACTGTACCCCACTGTTCCCCACTGTACCCCACTGTACCCCACTGTTCCCCACTGTACCCCACTGTTCCCCACTGTACCCCACTGTACCCCACTGTTCCCCACTGTTCCGCACTGTTCCCCACTATATCCCACTGTACCCCACTGTACCCTACTGTTCCCCACTGTTCCCCACTGTACCCCACTGTTCCCCACTGTACCCCACTGTTCCCCACTGTACCCCACTGTTCACCACTGTACCCCACTGTACCCCACTGTTCCCCACTGTTCCGCACTGTTCCCACTGTACCCCACTGTACCCCACTGTTCCCCACTGTTCCACACTGTACCCCACTGTTCCCCACTGTTCCGCACTGTTCCCCACTATATCCCACTGTACCCCACTGTACCCTACTGTTCCCCACTGTACCCCACTGTTCCCCACTGTACCCCACTGTACCCTACTGTTCCCCACTGTACCCCACTGTTCCCCACTGTACCCCACTGTTCCCCACTGTTCCACACTGTACCCCACTGTTCCCCACTGTACCCCACTGTACCCCACTGTTCCCCACTGTTCCGCACTGTTCCCCACTATATCCCACTGTACCCCACTGTACCCTACTGTTCCCCACTGTTCCGCACTGTTCCCCACTATATCCCACTGTACCCCACTGTACCCTACTGTTCCCCACTGTTCCCCACTGTACCCCACTGTACCCCACTGTACCCTACTGTTCCCCACTGTACCCCACTGTTCCCCACTGTACCCCACTGTACCCCACTGTTCCCCACTGTTCCGCACTGTTCCCCACTATATCCCACTGTACCCCACTGTACCCTACTGTTCCCCACTGTTCCCCACTGTACCCCACTGTACCCTACTGTTCCCCACTGTACCCCACTGTTCCCCACTGTACCCCACTGTACCCCACTGTACCCCACTGTTCCGCACTGTTCCCACTGTACCCCACTGTACCCCACTGTTCCCCACTGTTCCCCACTGTACCCCACTGTTCCCCACTGTACCCCACTGTTCCCCACTGTACCCCACTGTTCACCACTGTACCCCACTGTACCCCACTGTTCATCACTGTACCCCACTGTTCATCACTGTAGCCCACTGTTCCCCACTGTACCCCACTGTAGCCCACTGTACCCCACTGTAGCCCACTGTTCCCCACTGTTCATCACTGTAGCCCACTGTACCCCACTGTGAGGTGATGGCATCACCATTAGCCTGGCTTCCACCCAAAGAACGGCTCGCTTGCTGATAGAGAGCATGTGTGTCTTCTAAATGAACGTAAATATAGATGTATTGATATTAAGTATAAATACTACCATTATCATATGTTTATTAGAGTTTATGTTTTCAAGTACCTTCATTGTTTAGTTTTCATTTGACTATTGGCCCCAAATATATATATATTTTTTTGCCGGCATTAGGGATTGGACTGAAATTATGCCCAATACAGTTACACAAATGATAGGGAAGTGAAATCAAACACCACATAACTCAATGAATGGGATGTATGGCATGAAAACATGCATTCAGATGAGGAGTCTGCTCTGAACACATTGTTTTTTGTAACAGTATTTTTTTTATTGGAATTTCACCATTTTCACCCATATTAAGAGATACAACAGCAGAGACGAAGCAACAAGAAACAGCACTCACTTACACATACCTGCGTATAATACACTGCTCAAAAAAACAAAGGGAACACTAAAATAACACATCCTAGATCTGAATGAATGAACTATTCTTATTAAATACTTTTTTCTTTACGTAGTTAAATGTGCTGACAACAAAATCACACAAAAATGATCAATGGAAATCAAATGTATCAACCCATGGAGGTCTGGATTTGGAGTCATACTCAAAATTAAAGTGGAAAGCCACACTACAGGCTGATCCAACTTCGATGTAATGTCCTTAAAACAAGTCAAAATGAGGCTCAGTAGTGTGTGTGGCCTCCACGTGCCTGTATGACCTCCCTACAACGCCTGGGCATGCTCCTGATGAGGTGGCGGATGGTCTCCTGAGGGATCTCCTTCCAGACCTGGACCAAAGCATCCGCCAACTTCTGGACAGTCTGTGGTGCAAAGTGGCGTTAGTGGATGGAGCGAGACATGATGTCCCAGATGTGCTCAATTGGATTCAGGTCTGGGGAACGGGCGGGCCAGTCCATAGCATCAATCCCTTCCTCTTGCAGGAACTGCTGACGCACTCCAGCCACATGAGGTCTAGCATTGTCTTGCATTAGGAGGAACCCAGGGCCAACCGCACCAGCATATGGTCTCACAAGGGGTCTGAGGATCTCATCTCGGTACCTAATGGCAGTCAGGCTACCTCTGGCGAGCACATGGCCCCCCAAAGAATGCCACCCCACACCATGACTGACCCACCGCCAAACCGGTCATGCTGGAGGATGTTGCAGGCAGCAGAACGTTCGCCACGGCGTCTCCAGACTCTGTCACGTCTGTCACGTGCTCAGTGTGAACCTGCTTTCATCTGTGAAGAGCACAGGGCGCCAGTGGCGAATTTGCCAGTCTTGGTGTTCTCTGGCAAATGCCAAACGTCCTGCACGGTGTTGGGCTGTAAGCACAAACCCCACCTGTGGACGTCGGGCCCTCATACCACCCTCATGGAGTCTGTTTCTGACCGTTTGAGCAGACACATGCACATTTGTGGCCTGCTGGAGGTCATTTTGCAGGGCTCTGGCAGTGCTCCTCCTGCTCCTCCTTGCACAAAGGTGGAGGTAGTGGTCCTGCTGCTGGGTTGTTGCCCTCCTACGGCCTCCTCCAAGTCTCCTGATGTACTGGCCTGTCTCCTGGTAGCGCCTCCATGCTCTGGACACTACGCTGACAGACACAGCAAACCTTCTTGCCACAGCTCGCATTGATGTGCCATCCTGGATGAGCTGCACTACCTGAGCCACTTGTGTGGGTTGTAGACTCCGTCTCATGCTACCACTAGAGTGAAAGCACCACCAGCATTCAAAAGTGACCAAAACATCAGCCAGGAAGCATAGGAACTGAGAAGTGGTCTGTGGTCCCACCTGCAGAACCACTCCTTTATTGGGGGTGTCTTGCTAAATGCCTATAATTTCCACCTGTTGTTTATTCCATTTGTACAACAGCATGTGACATTTATTGTCAATCAGTGTTGCTTCCTAAGTGGACAGTTTGATTTCACAGAAGTGTGATTGACTTGGAGTTACATTGTGTTGTTTAAGTGTTCCCTTTATTTTTTTGAGCAGTGTACTTGCGTACTGTTGTTTGTACAGATGAACGTGGTACCTTCAGGCGTTTGGAAATTGCACCCAAGGATGAACCAGACTTGTGGAGGTCTACAATTTTTTTTCTGAGGTCTTGGATGATTTATTTTCATTTTCCCATGATGTCAAGCAAAGAGGCACTGAGTTTGAAGGTAGGCCTTGAAATACATCCACAGGTACACCTCAAATTGACTCAAATGATGTCAATTAGCCTATCAGAAGCTTCTAAATCCATGACGTAATTTTATGGATTTATAAATCTTGTTTGTTCATCATTCGTTATGGTCGTTCTGTCTTTGTCTCTGTCCCCCTTCAGAGGTGGAGAAGGACCTGGCTAGGTTATAACTTCAGGGAAAACTCTAGAAGGACCTGACTAGGTTATAACTTCAGGGAAGACTCTAGGTCCTAATGTCATTATGCATTTTTATTCCAAACCTGTTTGTCTCTGTCTATCTAATTTTGCACACCCAATTTTTCAGTTTTTGATTTGTTAAAAAAGTTTAAATATCCAATAAATGTCGTTCCACTTCGTGATTGTGTCCCACTTGTTGTTGATTCTTCACAAAAAAATACAGTTTTATATCTTTATGTTTGAAGCCTGAAATGTGGCAAAAGGTCGCAAAGTTCAAGGGGGCCGAATACTTTCGCAAGGCACTGTACATACATACATACATACATACATACATACATACATATACACATACTGTACATACTGTACATATGTACACCATTTTCCTCTCCCCGCTCTGTGCTTCTCTCACCCCCATCACCATCATTGCGTCTCTCAATACATACATTTTAAACAAACTTACAAACAGAAATTAAACAAAAAATGCTCAGTTTAAACCAAGAGGTTAGGTTCCACCCATGGAACGTACAGTGTAGTTCTGAAATACATATAGATCCCCACCATTCTAAGAGAATCCTTGCAGTATAATCTGAATACATTGTTCAACACATTTTATGTTGGCTGGTTCATTCTCAAGGATGTTTTGATTAATACCGTACTAGTGTTACAACTTGTACAATGGTGAGTGGAGGAGTCAACGACTGTGGAGCCACGACATGCAAAACACCAGGGCGCATGAAACAACCCGTCCCAAAATACAACGGACTAAAACTGTCCGGAAAAAATACTCTTTACACTCATACACCAGATAACAGGAAAACAAGCCCACACAAATACCCAGCGGGCCTAGTGCCCTTAAATAGCCTACAAACAAACACTAACTCAAAACAGGTGTACCCAATTACCCAATAAACAGAAACAAACGAAAAGGGAATCGATGGCAGCTAATAGGCCGGCGACGACGACCGCCGAGCGCCGCCCGAACAGGAAGAGGCACCATCTTCGGCGAGATTCGTGACAACTAGGTGAGTTATTCTCACTCCCATCAACCCTTTTGGCAGTGGACACACAAAATCAAGACGACTATTTCGTTCTGGTAGCATACATTGCGAGCGTGTTTCCCGGGCCTGCGTTGTTGCTCTTTGGGTAAAGAGCAAGACGTTCTCAAACCTTGACAAGGCCATTTTCTTCTCTGCAGTGTAAATATATCAGGGAGTTAGCTACACAGTATGCTGGTGGCAGGGTGTGTATTGTTTTTGGTTATGGTGTAATTACCATTGAGGTAACAGACAGAGGAGACGCTGGCAGGGTTAGGTGAGATCGAGGGTTCACTGGTGCCACTTAGCATCAAGAGAACGGACTTGACTGGATAACCTGTTAATACTTGTTATGCTTATTTAGAAACCTCAACTAAATGTCAGGCAACTGTTATAGGGGACCTAGGCGTCGGCAAAGGAGGCATCTGCTAGTCTTCACCTGAAAGCCAATGTGACCGACTTGGTTTCGAACCTGGGTTTTCTTTGCAGTTATAACAGCGTTTTAGCCCTATGAGTTAAAGCCTCAGCATCCCCTCTTAGACTTAACACAATCCCCCAGGTCTCAGGCAAGTTTACTAATCACACAATCATAATTCACTGAACCAGTTCTGCTCCAAGAGGACCACAGTAGAATGCATCCACCATATTGGCTTAGTTTTTACAATCTTTTTATTTTTACGGGAGTTTTTCACAAGACCAATGTTTACAGAGGGCACCTCTGACGGTAGCTTCAGAGGACTGTCATAACTTTCCCCTCTTTTGTGCCATCCTCTCTCAGGCCAGGGAACATTTTATCCTGCTCCGTGGATGTGCCCTGCATCTCAAGATGAACGATGAGAGTTGGTAGACCCAAAGTACCTCAGGTTCTGAGAAAAGCGTATTTATCATTATCATTATCATTAGTAGTAGTAGTTTTTCTGTCTGGTTCATTATCATTAGTAGTAGTAGTTTCGCTGTCTGGTTCATTATCATGAGTAGTAGTAGTTTCTCTGTCTGGTTCTTTATCACGAGTAGTAGTAGTTTCTCTGTCTGGTTTATTATCATGAGTAGTAGTAGTTTCTCTGTCTGGTTCATTATCATGAGTAATATTAGTTGCTCGGTCTGGTTTAGAGGCCTCCAGGAGAGTTGGATTGATATGAAAATAAATGGGGGGACTTAAAAGCATCTCACAGTGGCTAGGATTTAAATATAAAATATGAAAAATATATGCCATCAAGCAGACTCATTTATCTAAAGTGACTGATGCTTGAGTTAAAGTTGCTTTTGACCCAGATCTCAGATTCATGAGCACTGGACCATCAAGGAGGGGTCATGAACCACCTCTGCCTCCCTTACCAGGGCACCAGTTACCCAACCAGTTACCCACCCAGGTAACCACCCAGTTACCCACATGTCCCATACCCACCCAGTTAACCACCCAGTTACCCACATGTCCCCATCTATTTACCAGAGCACCAGTTACCCACCCTAATACCCACATGGCCCTATCTATTTACCAGAGTACCAGTTACCAACATGGCCCTAGCTATTTACCAGAGTACCAGTGCTATTTACCAGAGTACCAGTTACCCACATGGCCCTATCTATTTACCAGAGCACCAGTTACCCACATGGTCCTATCTATTTACCAGGGCACCAGTTACCCACATGGCCCTATCTATTTACCAGGGCACCAGTTACCCACGAATATTCCCACATGGCCCTATCTATTTACCAGAGCACCCGTTACCCACCCTAATACCCACATGGCCCTATCTATTTACCAGAGCACCAGTTACCCACATGGCCCTATCTATTTACCAGAGCACCCGTTACCCACCCTAATACCCACATGGCCCTATCTATTTACCAGAGCACCAGTCACCCACATGGCCCTAGCTATTTACCAGAGTACCAGTTACCCACATGGCCCTATCTATTTACCAGAGCACCAGTTACCCACCCTAATACCCACATGGCCCTATCTATTTACCAGAGTACCAGTTACCCACCCTAATACCCACATGGCCCTATCTATTTACCAGAGCACCAGTTACCCACATGGCCCTATCTATTTACCAGAGCACGAGTTACCCACCCTAATACCCACATGGCCCTATCTATTTACCAGAGTACCAGTTACCCACCCTAATACCCACATGGCCCTATCTATTTACCAGAGCACCAGTTACCCACCCTAATACCCACATGGCCCTATCTATTTACCAGAGCACCAGTTTCCCACATGGCCCTATCTATTTACCAGAGCACGAGTTACCCACCCTAATACCCACATGGCCCTATCTATTTACCAGAGCACCAGTTACCCACCCTAATACCCACATGGCCCTATCTATTTACCAGAGTACCAGTTACCCACCCTAATACCCACATGGCCCTATCTATTTACCAGGGCACCAGTTACCCACATGGCCCTATCTATTTACCAGAGTACCAGTTACCCACCCTAATACCCACATGGCCCTATCTATTTACCAGAGCACCAGTTACCCACCCTAATACCCACATGGCCCTATCTATTTACCAGAGTACCAGTTACCCACATGGCCCTATCTATTTACCAGAGTACCAGTTACCCACAGGGCCCTATCTATTTACCAGAGTACCAGTTACCCACCCTAATACCCACATGGCCCTATCTATTTACCAGAGTACCAGTTACCCACCCTAATACCCACATGGCCATATCTATTTACCAGAGCACCAGTTACCCACATGGCCCTATCTATTTACCAGAGCACCAGTTACCCACCCTAATACCCACATGGCCCTATCTATTTACCAGAGCACCAGTTACCCACCCTAATACCCACATGGCCCTATCTATTTACCAGAGTACCAGTTACCCACATGGCCCTATCTATTTACCAGAGTACCAGTTACCCACCCTAATACCCACATGGCCCTATCTATTTATCAGAGTACCAGTTACCCACATGGCCCTATCTATTTATCAGAGTACCAGGTTCCTACATGTCCCTATCTATTTACCAGAGTACCAGTTACCCACAGGGCCCTATCTATTTACCAGAGTACCAGTTACCCACATGGCCCTATCTATTTACCAGAGCACCAGTTACCCACATGGCCCTATCTATTTACCAGAGCACCAGTTACCCACCCTAATACCCACATGGCCCTATCTATTTACCAGAGTACCAGTTACCCACATGGCCCTATCTATTTACCAGAGTACCAGTTACCCACCCTAATACCCACATGGCCCTATCTATTTACCAGAGCACCAGTTACCCACATGGCCCTATCTATTTACCAGAGCACCAGTTACCCACCCTAATACCCACATGGCCCTATCTATTTAACAGAGCACCAGTTACCCACCCTAATACCCACATGGCCCTATCTATTTACCAGAGCACCAGTTACCCACCCTAATACCCACATGGCCCTATCTATTTACCAGGGCACCAGTTACCCACATGGCCCTATCTATTTACCAGAGTACCAGTTACCCACCCTAATACCCACATGGCCCTATCTATTTACCAGAGTACCAGTTACCCACATGGCCCTATCTATTTACCAGAGCACCAGTTACCCACCCTAATACCCACATGGCCCTATCTATTTACCAGGGCACCAGTTACCCACATGGCCCTATCTATTTACCAGAGTACCAGTTACCCACATGGCCCTATCTATTTACCAGAGCGCCAGTTACCCACATGTGGGTAACTGGTGCCCTGGTAAATAGATAGCTG
Source organism: Oncorhynchus clarkii lewisi (assembly GCF_045791955.1). NCBI lineage: Eukaryota > Metazoa > Chordata > Actinopteri > Salmoniformes > Salmonidae > Oncorhynchus > Oncorhynchus clarkii. The sequence goes on from NC_092157.1 coordinate 6,606,702, forward strand.
GCCCTATAGCTATAGCTATAGCTATTTACCAGAGTACCAGTGCTATTTACCAGAGTACCAGTTACCCACATGGCCCTATCTATTTACCAGAGTACCAGTTACCCACAGGGCCCTATCTATTTACCAGAGTACCAGTTACCCACCCTAATACCCACATGGCCCTATCTATTTACCAGAGTACCAGTTACCCACATGGCCCTATCTATTTATCAGAGTACCAGGTTCCTACATGTCCCTATCTATTTACCAGAGTACCAGTTACCCACAGGGCCCTATCTATTTACCAGAGTACCAGTTACCCACATGGCCCTATCTATTTACCAGAGTACCAGTTACCCACAGGGCCCTATCTATTTACCAGAGTACCAGTTACCCACCCTAATACCCACATGGCCCTATCTATTTACCAGAGTACCAGTTACCCACATGGCCCTATCTATTTACCAGAGTACCAGGTTCCTACATGTCCCTATCTATTTACCAGAGTACCAGTTACCCACAGGGCCCTATCTATTTACCAGAGTACCAGTTACCCACATGGCCCTATCTATTTACCAGGGCACCAGTTACCCACATGGCCCTATCTATTTACCAGAGTACCAGTTATCCACCCTAATACCCACATGGCCCTATCTATTTAACAGAGTACCAGTTACCCACCCTAATACCCACATGGCCCTATCTATTTACCAGAGCACCAGTTACCCACATGGCCCTATCTATTTACCAGAGCACCAGTTACCCACCCTAATACCCACATGGCCCTATCTATTTACCAGAGCACCAGTTACCCACCCTAATACCCACATGGCCCTATCTATTTACCAGGGCACCAGTTACCCACATGGCCCTATCTATTTACCAGAGCACCAGTTACCCACCCTAATACCCACATGGCCCTATCTATTTACCAGAGCACCAGTTACCCACCCTAATACCCACATGGCCCTATCGATTTACCAGAGCGCCAGTTACCCACATGGCCCTATCTATTTACCAGAGTACCAGTTACCCACATGGCCCTATCTATTTACCAGTGTACCAGTTACCCACATGGCCCTAGCTATTTACCAGAGTACCAGTGCTATTTACCAGAGTACCAGTTACCCACATGGCCCTATCTATTTACCAGAGTACCAGTTACCCACATGGCCCTATCTATTTACCAGAGTACCAGTTACCCACCCTAATACCCACATGGCCCAATCTATTTACAGAGCTCACTGCCATGTCTATCTCTACGTCCTTGAATCCTTGAACCCTGCCCTGTGCAACTGGTTCCTGGACTTCTTGACGGCACCTCCCGCAACCATAGGGCTCTCCAGAGGGTGGTGAGGTCTGCCCAACGCATCGCCAGGGGCAAACTACCTGCCCTCCAGGACACCTACAACACCTACAGCAATCTGCTAAACACATGTCTGTGACCAATAAAATGTGACTTGATTTGATTTATCTGGCCACAACAGAAAGAGACATTCCCCTCTCCTCTCCCCCTCTTTATCTTCATCTCTTTCTACATGTTTTGGCAGTGTATCACAGCATGTACCTCCGATCCCTGAGAAAGTTATCCCATTCATCCCTGTTGGGATTAGATGGCAGTAAAAATGCCACAAAACCTAGATTCCAGCCCAAATCCTTCGCCCAATTTCATTTATCCAACTGGCTCATTAGATAAGACTGTGTGGTTAGCTGTTGTGACATGGCCTGTCAGTTTTATTTGTGAGGTTTTTGCCCCGGGGAAAACACACACACACACACTTAGACACACAGCATGAAAGACAATGTAAGACTCAACACTATCCACACTTTCACAAACATATAAAACTAACACTTGATCATTGGTATACACAGAGTTGTCCTTTAAACAATACTGAAACCCTGGATGTCTATTCCAATTAACGTCAATGAGGCCTATACCGTAGATAACATACAATCACACTACCCCTGGTCTAATTTCAACAATGTCTTATTGAGGCCCTCATGTCGAAGCCATTGAGCCAGGGGATGAATCTATTAGAGTCTTAATAACCAGGGGATGAATCTATTAGAGTCTTAATAACCAGGGGATGAATCTATTAGAGTCTTAATAACCAGGGGATGAATCTGTTAGTCTTTTAATAACCAGGGGATGAATCTGTTAGAGTCCTTAATAACCAGGGGTTGGATCTGTTAGTCTTTTAATAACCAGGGGATGAATCTGTTAGTATTTTATTAACCAGGGGATGGATCTGTTAGAGTCCTATAATAACCAGGGGTTGGATCTGTTAGAGTCCTTAATAATCAGAGGATGAATCTGTTACTGTTAGAGTCCTTAGTAACCAGGGGATGGATATGTTAGAGTCTTAATAACCAGGGGCTGAATGTCATTTGGCTTTAACCATGGGGGATGTTGCACTGATGAAAGACCAGGCCAATTCCAAATGCAGACCTTACCCAATACACATCTACGGCATGACAACGGTAGAGATGAAAAGATGTGACACAACCCAGACACTCCCCCTTTCCCAACACACTCCAAATGACAAGATAACACTCCAGGGGGGGGGCATTTAACATCCACTTCAAACGTTCTATCCAGTATGGCGCCGTAACAACAGGGGCCCGCCAAATGGCTGACCTTGCTCTAAATGGGCAGAATCCAGACCATTCATATGGAGTCAGGGGAATTCCTGTTAACCCCCCAAAAAACCTTGCTTTCTGGGAGAAATCATTACATAAGGATCTAGACGGGGAGGCAAGAAGTATGATCATTGTGTGCTGTGGAAATGTTAAATGATATCGTTCGTGTATTCTTCCCTTTGTGAATAACTTCTCTCTATTTCAAGGAGAACATGTCATGTTTTGGTATCATTATGTAGGGAACATTATTCCCTGAACAATGACCCACCTTTCCCAGTTGTACAAAGGATTTATCCATTAATAACGGAACAATATAAAATTTCCTAAGAACAAAAGGGACTCTCCTCCCTTGGGCTGGGGCACCTCCTGCTAAGCCAGACCGCTGAAGGTCTCAGCCAATCAGACAAGGAGCCTCGGCATCCTTCTGCTGCTCTATTGTCAGCGTAGTTGGTAACTGGAAAGCATCCTTGCTTATTGATCCCCCCCCCCCTCAATGAGTACAGGCCAAACACCAATATTATCATTTTAATAATTGTCCTGTGCTTTCGCTTAACTTTAATTTGGACGAAGACACCAACTCAGAATTGCTTGAATAGGGATCTTTTCCTTTTTTTTTTCGCACACAAAGTACGTTTGTGAATCTGACCAGAGATTGAGCTACTACGGAATTCCACATAAGGACATTCAATGTAGCCTTTTCACCCTCCTTCATTCCCTATTGGTGTGAGCGTGTAAAACTGTGTACCTCAATAGTGCTGAGGCTAACTCTCTCTTAAAATTCCCCTGCTTTGTCTCGTTTATAAATCATCATAAATCCTTTCCTGTTTTATCCTTGTGAGTTAAAAGAAACCCATCCTCTCTTTTCCCTTGTCTCATTACGTCATCATTCATGAGTTATCATTTATTTGTCACTGATTCATATATCTTCTTTTTTTTAAAATAATATCACTGTCTGAGATTTTGAATCCGTCTTGTCATTGAAAGATCTCTGCGGAACATTCAGATGATCATTGTAACACAAACAGTTTATCCCTACTTGCTAAAGAAAGTTTCTATTGACTTAATAGCTTCCCAGGCAACAGCGTAGCTTCCCAGGCAACAGCGTAGCTTCACAGGCAACAGCGTAGCTTCACAGGCAACAGCGTAGCTTCCCAGGCAACAGCGTAGCTTCACAGGCAACAGCGTAGCTTCACAGGCAACAGCGTAGCTTCACAGGCAACAGCGTAGCTTCACAGGCAACAGCGTAGCTTCACAGGCAACAGCGTAGCTTCCCAGGCAACAGCGTAGCTTCCCAGGCAACAGCGTAGCTACCCAGACAACAGCGTAGCTTCCCAGGCAACAGCGTAGCTTCCCAGGCAACAGCGTAGCTTCCCAGGCAACAGCGTAGCTTCCCAGGCAACAGCGTAGCTCCCCATTCAACAGCGTAGCTACCCAGTCAACCATGTAGCTCCCCATTCAACAGCGTAGCTCCCCAGGCAACAGCGTAGCTACCCAGACAACAGCGTAGCTACCCAGACAACAGCGTAGCTACCCAGACAACAGCGTAGCTACCCAGTCAACAGCGTAGCTACCCAGTCAACAGCGTAGCTACCCAGTCAACAGCGTAGCTACCCAGTCAACAGCGTAGCTACCCAGGCAACAGCGTAGCTCCCCAGGCAACAGCGTAGCTCCCCAGGCAACAGCGTAGCTCCCCAGGCAACAGCGTAGCTCCCCAGGCAACAGCGTAGCTCCCCAGGCAACAGCGTAGCTCCCCAGGCAACAGCGTAGCTCCCCAGGCAACAGCGTAGCTCCCCAGGCAACAGCGTAGCTCCCCAGGCAACAGCGTAGCTCCCCAGGCAACAGCGTAGCTACCCAGGCAACAGCTTAGCTACCCGGTCAACAGTGTAGCTCTTCAGTCACTGGGTCACTAGGTCTACATTGTGAAGTAAAATAAACATTTATGGTCACTAGGTCTACATTGTGAAGTAAAATAAACATTTCTGGTCACTAGGTCTACATTGTGAAGTAAAATAAACATTTCTGGTCACTAGGTCTACATTGTGAAGTAAAATAAACATTTCTGGTCACTAGGTCTACATTGTGAAGTAAAATGAAACATTTCTGGTCACTAGGTCTACATGGGGCCCTCGTCTTTTGAACCAGAAACGTGTCTATTGTCTAACAGTTATAGCATACAAAGGTGTTTGTCTTTCTCATGTTTATTGGTACACCAGGGCGTCGTATTGTGTTAATTACAGGGTCTGGTGGCTTGTATGCTTTTATGTGTGCAGCGTGGCAAGATACTTGAAAATAAAATAAATATGAGGCGAACCTAATTCACCCCTTCCCTTACTCTCACCACCCTACCAGTATTGTTTAAATACATGATCAACCATCAGCCTGTATGCTTAGAGCCCTGTTCTATTGAAGAGAGACATTGTGTGCCTACAATACCGCTGGAATAATGTCCTCAACAGTATTTCTATAACCAACCACTCGGCTATCCATCTTTATTTGATCGAAAGATACAGTAAGGACTCTTCCACTTAGCCGAGAACATGGGCGTTTGTCTTTCGTTGGAGAAAAAAATTAACGTAACTAAGTGGGAAGTAGATCAGATGTGGTTAGCCCAACAGTTGTCTGGGACTTTCTCGGGAGTTTTTCCTAGCCACCGTGCTTCTACACCTGCATTGCTTGCTGTTTGGGGTTTTAGGCTGGGTTTTTGTACAGCACTTTGTGACATCAGCTGATGTAAGAAGGGCTTTATAAATAAATTTGATTGACGTGGGACGCCCACTGCCTTTGTACTGTGGAACCGTATTGAGACTGGACAGGAGAACAAGAATAGAAGGTCTTCACCACAACCCCTTAATATTTGAAACGTAACAAGAGGAGATTCATGGTTCATGTATCTCAGTCTCCTCTCTCATCCCTGTAGGAATAGAAGAGATGAATGCACTGACTCCCGCTGACTCCCGCTGACTCCCGCTGACTCTGCTAAGTACTGTCGGCGGGCAAACGTTTGACAATCCTACCGCTGTGTCTGAGCTATAAGATAGAGTTCTAGAGTTCTCCAACTAGTGTACCTCTTAAGAGGAGTTGCCATAACAACACAGTGGAATACAGAAGGCTTCTCTTTTGCATTTAGTGAGTCTTGCTGATGGTGCGGCTGGATTGCGGCATTCACTGAGGGATTCATTGCAGTCCGGCCACTGGCACTCAGACGACATTATAGTGTTTATGCTTTCTGAGCACAATTGTGCACCTTGAATGCTCGCATACGTCATGCATTGACGTCCATGGAGAGGCTTGCAAGGAGTTTGTGTTAAATCCAATAGTAAGGAGTTTGTGTTAAATCCAATAGTAAGGAGTTTGTGTTAAATCTAATAGTAAGGAGTTTGTGTTAAATCTAATAGTAAGGAGTTTGTGTTAAATCTAATAGTAAGGAGTTTGTGTTAAATCCAATAGTAAGGAGTTTGTGTTAAATCCAATCGTAAGGAGTTTGTGTTAAATCCAATAGTAAGGAGTTTGTGTTAAATCCAATAGTAAGGAGTTTGTGTTAAATCCAATAGTAAGGAGTTTGTGTTAAATCCAATAGTAAGGAGTTTGTGTTAAATCCAATCGTAAGGAGTTTGTGTTAAATCCAATCGTAAGGAGTTTGTGTTAAATCCAATAGTAAGGAGTTTGTGTTAAATCCAATAGTAAGGAGTTTGTGTTAAATCCAATAGTAAGGAGTTTGTGTTAAATCCAATAGTAAGGAGTTTGTGTTAAATCCAATCGTAAGGAGTTTGTGTTAAATCCAATCGTAAGGAGTTTGTGTTAAATCCAATCGTAAGGAGTTTGTGTTAAATCCAATCGTAAGGAGTTTGTGTTAAATCCAATCGTAAGGAGTTTGTGTTAAATCCAATAGTAAGGAGTTTGTGTTAAATCCAATCGTAAGGAGTTTGTGTTAAATCCAATCGTAAGGAGTTTGTGTTAAATCCAATAGTAAGGAGTTTGTGTTAAATCCAATCGTAAGGAGTTTGTGTTAAATCCAATCGTAAGGAGTTTGTGTTAAATCCAATCGTAAGGAGTTTGTGTTAAATCCAATCGTAAGGAGTTTGTGTTAAATCCAATCGTAAGGAGTTTGTGTTAAATCCAATAGTAAGGAGTTTGTGTTAAATCCAATAGTAAGGAGGTTGTGTTAAATCCAATCGTAAGGAGGTTGTGTTAAATACATAGATTGAAAACTAATCGCAAATGAGAGAGAATATCTTTGAATGGCTCTACCATATGTTGTATTGGGCCACTCTGGGGGTTTGGGCCATCTCCAGGTTTGTTTGTAATAGTGGTAACAGAAAGCTTGTGTAAATCCACAGTGGTCTTGATGAGGGATCACGACCATCTGGCTCCATTGAGCTTCATCCTGGTTTGCCTGCAAAGAACAAAACCTGGTAAGGGAAAAACTAAACAGAAGCGCAGAAGCTGATTGGATGAGATTCCAACTAACATGATTGGACTGTGTGCACGTCTGGGAATTTACTAGGAGTTTTGATAAAAGTTTTGAGCCAAGAAATGTAAATTTGATAACGTGATGGTTGAAGAGTTAGTTAGGCTACGCTACCCTTTAAATGTTAAGTCACACTGTTTCTGTGGTCTCCATTCATTTGGTGCGAACACTTCCAGGCATCGGCCTTTTTTCAATAAACAAGGATATAAGTGTCAGTCTGGTTTGGTCATCATTGTCATCCACACACTTTATTGACTGTAGTATGTTCTGCTTGTCTGACTCAGTTAGCCTGCTAGCTCCCCGGATGGTAAAACATACAGCAGTAGGTCTAGATTAGCATGTTGGCAGGGAGATTGGCAAGGGCCCCATTGCCTTTAAGTCCGTCGAGAGCATACGCCCGTGTGTGCAGAGGAGCTCTCCGCACCTCGAAAACAAAGTAGTCAGCGTGTCCCAAGCTTTTCTAATCAGGCTTTCTCTTTGCATGCCAGGGCATAAATAACCCAAACGGAAGTCCATAACTGCTGATTCTGAGCCGAGCTTGCCTGCTCAACAATCCTTCCTTCAGATTCAAATATCGAATGAATGGCCTTTTCCACTGGCATCAGTGTGGGCCTCTTATCATCTAATGAGTCATTACAAACAGCATGCAGCCGTGGGTGATGTCAAAGGGTCCGTCCTGTTCCCGTCTCCTCTCTTCTCCCTCTCTCTTTTCCTCTGCATCACCTTTCCCTAAGAGTGTGGGGTATCGTACAGCAGGCGAAGCCAACCTTTGTGATCTACCCACTCTGGGTAGTAGTGGTTGTGCACTAGCAGGTTAATTACAGTGGAGACAGACAGAACACACTAGGGGTAGGAAGAGAGAGGGCCAGCCCTATTAGATTATGTTTCTGTCCAACACCATTCACTGGAATTTTATTTACAGTAACAAAGTGCTGCGGAAGAGGTCTCTTTCAAGCATGTACACTAGATAGCGGTAAATTGCCGCATGTTCCTTAGGCCTTCCCCATTGTGACTCGCTTGTGGGCGTGCTGGCAGCATGTTCGATTGTGCGTCAAGAATTCAGCATAGCAAGTTTGTATGAAGGTCTGGTTATTAAATGGGTACGTAGTTCAATAGTAATATCCTCTAAAAAGCTCTGGTGACAAACACACGTTGCTGCCTTGTTTCCAATTGTCCTCATGGCTGGGAGAACCTATTCAAGTAAGTAAATACACTTAGAAAATGTAAAAAAAACAAACAAAAAAACAGATGTATTATTAACTAACTAGCTACAGTGCAGGCTAACTCAAATGAGCTGCTAAACGAGCTAGCTAGTTGGCTAGGTAGCTATCTAGCCAACTTCACATACTGTATATACAGACAGCTAGCAAAGTTAATTAAATATCACCCAGCTACCTAACTTAATATTAGCTAGCTATCTTGACGTATGTATCGCTGTATCACTCCAAATACATTTGTAGGTAGCTAGCTAACAGCCATGGAGGAGGGTGAAAGGATAGCAGCCCCAACTGTCAAGGTGAGAGAGTAGGCTGTTCTGGATAGGGCAGGTACTTTTGTGTAGTTCCTGTCCCTAGAAGTGAGGACGGAGCTAATAGTAACATAATATTCAGTGCTGTGTAATTTAACTCTAATGAAGTCTGTTTCTTGTGAGGTTTTCTGTCCTCAGATAAAGAGAGCTATGAAAGCCTGTCTACATATGAAGAGCAGTGGTTCTCAGTCCTGGTACTGGGGACTCAAAGAGACACATTTTTATTTTTGCCTTAGCACTACACAGCTGATTCAAGTGATCAACTCATCATCAAGCTTCAAGTGGTATTTATGTATTCATTTGTGATGCTATCCTGGATATAATCCTGCTGTTGTCACATG